>NW_026644740.1:0-139566 GCF_030020395.1 Manis pentadactyla
CAACAAGCGAGTTAAGGTAGACAGTAAGATAGTAAAGAAGGTAACCCTAAACCTTTGGTAGCCACAGCTTAAAACCTGCAATGCAATAAATTCATACCTTTCAATAATCACCCTAAATGTAAATGGACTGAATGCACCAATCAAAAGACACAGAGTAATAGAATGGATAAAAAAGCAAGATCCATCCATATGCTGCTTACAAGAGACTCACCTCAAACCCAAAGACATGCACAGACTTAAAGTCAAGTGATGGAAAAAGATATTTCATGCAAACAAAAGAGAGAAGAAAGCAGGTGTTGCAATTCTGGTATAAGACAAAACAGACTTCTAAATAAAAAAAGTAACAAAAGACAAAGAAGGACATTACATAATGATAAAGGGCTCAGTCCATCAAGAGAACAAAACCATTTTAAATTTATATGGACCCAATACAGGAGCCCCAACATACCTGAAACAAAAATTAACAGAACTAGAGGAGGAAATAGAATGCCATGCATTCATTTTAGGAGACTTCAACACAACACTCACTTCAATGGGAGAGGGAATGGGGAGGATGGGTGGGTAGAGAGGGATAAGGGGGGAGTAAAAGGGGGGTATTAAGATTAGCATCGATTGGGGGGTGGGAGAAAGGGGAGGGCTGGACAACACAGAGAAGACAAATAGTGATTCTATAACATTTTACTACGCTGATGGACAGTGAATGTAAAGGGGGGACCTGGTAAAGGGGTGAGCCTAGTAAACAAAGTGTTCATCATGTAAGTGTAGATTAATGATTAAAAAAAAAGCAGGTGTAGATGCACTCATTGCACCAATTCCTGGAATTGTCATGGGAATGAAGAAGGAGATATCTAAGCTGGTCTGTGCATACAGTAAAACAACAAATTTGACTGGATCTATTCTGTTGGAACTCAACCAAGAATTAGGAGAAGTGCAAGTTGTAGCACTCCAAAATCTTACAACTACAGACTTTTTACTGCTAAATGAACATATGGGATGTGAACAGTCCCCAGGAATGGGTTGTTTTAATTTGTCTGATTTCTCCCAGACTGTTCAAGTTCAGTTAGACAATATCCACCATATCATAGATAAGTTTTCACAAATGCCTAAGGTGCCTAACTGGTTTTCTTGGTTACACTGGAGATGGCTGATAAATATAGGTCTGCTTTGAGTATGTAACTGTACCCATATTATGTTAATGTGTCTGCGCAATTTAATTAGTAGTTTAAAACCTATACATGCTGAAGTTACACTACAAGAAGATATGTCAAAGAAATAATCAATCTTCCCATGTTTTCTTCTGCCTGCTACTTCTATAGCATTTCTTCTTCCTTCCTAATTATAAACCTTAAATAGAATTCCTGTCTCATATCAAATTTACCGAGTATCATAATTCCTGCAAGTGCTAAAGATACCTCAAGACAAATGCTGGGCATAGAAGCCACAGGGCATAAATCTGCATAGAAGTAAAAAGCTAACCTTTTCAAACGATAAGGCTTCTCTCTCTCTTACCAAATTTACATCTCCCTGTATGGCCCCGGAAGATGACTGGTTAGCCAGAGACGGGTAAGATTCCTCACGGGAGGAACAACCTAAGACAGGCACAGTCGCACGGGGGCCATCAGGTGAGAAATTGGGGATCAACAGAGGTGAGGCTGAGAACCTCAACCCCCCTGTTCTGAGAGAAATCTTCTGCATCCGTGATATTTTATTGCCCTTGTCTAGCTTTTGTTAACACATAGTCTACAGGCACACACCCGATCATCTTCATTCGCTCTCTTACAACAGTAAACTGTTCTCTACCTTTATCTTGCATCAACCTACCACTTCAGCTTTTTATTTAAAATAATAATAATAAGGAGAGAAATTTGGTATCCAGCTATAAATCAAGTATAAAAATCAAACGAATATTCATATTTGAACTGATTGTTTATAGTTCATAATGCATGAGCAAAACCGAAAGTTTCTGTGATGACTGCCCTTGTACTGTTCACCATGTAACTTATTCACTATGTAAGAATTTGTTCTGCATGTAAGAACTTGTTTGTTATGCTTCAGAAGATAGGACACTGACGAAAATTAGGCTTGGTGTGGATTCATGATTGGGCATTGAGCACTGACCCCCCTATACAGAATTTTATTTTTATTGTTAACAACAATTTGTTCAATAAGTGTGAGAGGTGCCCTCTCAAAAAAAAATAAAAAATACAGACTTCCAATTGTAAAATAAATAAGTAACTATGATGTAATGTGTAGCATAAGGAATATAGTCAAAATATTATAACAACTTTGTATGGTGATAGCTGGTATCTAGAATTATCATGTATATAAATGTTGAATCACTGTGTTGTACACCTGATACTAATGTAATACTGTGTGTCAACTACCCTTCAATAAAAAATAATTATCTACAAAAAATAAAATAAATAAAATACAAATATAAATAAAAATAAAAAACCCAACACAGTCCTGATTTGGTTGAAAGCAATCATGCAGTCCTACTATTCCCATGTCTACCAAAAACACCTTCTAACAGCAAGCAAAGTTACCGGTGGTGCACGTGGTTTCTGTCCCAGTGACACACCAGGTACGCAGGTGTGTGCTGAGTACCACAGAAGCTCCAACATGCACCTACATCATCTTCCACTTGTTTTCCCTAAGGTTCCACTTATTTATTTTTAAAAAGTCAGTTACTGGATTGTGTTGACGAGAAAATTCACATTAGCAGTACCATTGTAAATGTAATGAACAGAGATATCGGGAATCAAAATAAAATGATAAACTTAACCCAGAGGCCAGATTTAAATCTCACCTTCCTGACCTGCCAGATGTAAAAGTGGAAAGGAAACCTCATTTCCAACCCCTGCTGACTCCTCAGAGGTGCTTCTCCGTGGGCTCAGGGGCGGGGCAGGTGTTTGTGGGCCGCCCTACTCAGGGCCAGCCGAGGTCGGACACAGACGAGGAGCACACCGGCCATCCCTAGGGTGGCCCATGGTCAGCTGCTAGCTACTGGGACCAGGACATGATTTACCAGTTGTCTTGTCTCTTGATTCTCCCCCTGAAAGGCAGGGAAGTAGAAACTTTTATTTCTGGCAATACCTGAATCTACCAAAGTAACATACTTGATGATTTTCTTCCTGAAAATTATGAGTGAAAAGGCTTCCTTTTCTCTTGGGTAGGAACATGGTGGGCCCACTACTGGCCAACCAGCCACAAGAGGAAGTGGGTCCTGCCAGGGTTTCCTTGCCTTCCAATTTCTCAAAAAAAAGGGAGAAATCTGTATTTTAAATAAAAGCAACCCACTTAAATTACTTTAGAATTCTGTGCCAGACAAACACCCAGAGCCAATATGGCCTGTGTTCTGTGACCACCTACCTCCTGCCCTGTCCACTTCTGAGAACTGCCCCATGCCCACACAGGGCCTGCAGGCCATGAGATGCTCTGTCCTGCCTGTGTAGGGGCAATTATGCACACTCATGCTATCTGTATCTGTCTCTGGGTGGGCTTTCTGGCCCTCTCACGTGTATGTACTGCAGGGAGGGTAGGAAAGGGGCTCCACCTTTCAGAGCCTGTAGCTGCAAGTGCTGCCTGGGCCTCACAGGGAAGGCTCAGAGTGAGCGATTTCCAGGACAAAAAATGAACAACAAGATGGGATAAAGCAGAATGGTTCTGAACGGGAGGCTCAAACGCTGCCCCATGGACTTCCACCCTGGCTCAGGATGAACATCTCAGACACTGGAAAATGGTAGGCTGAATCCGTGGGTACCCCCATGGAGCTTCTGTTTCTGAATGGTCAAGTGAAATCAAGAAAACTAAGTTAAATACTAGGATCCACTTTTTATAGATCAACAGTTTCCAGAGAAATTGCTGATGTAATAAATATATATATTTGAGAGGGCATATATTTTATTTATTGATCAAATGGTAGTTACCAACTATAAAACTCTGTATAGGGGACTCAATGCACAATCCTCAATCAACCTGAAGCCTAATTCTCAACAGTCTCCAATCTTCTAAAGTATAATGAACAAGTTCTTACATGGTGAACAAATTCTTACATAGTGAATAAGTTCTTACACGGTGAACAGTGCAAAGGGCAGTCATCACAGAAACTTTCAGTTTTGATCACACATTATGAGCCATAAACAATCATGTGAAATATGAATATTCGTTTGATTTTTATACTTGATTTATATGTGGATCCCACATTTCTCACTTTATTATTATTATTATTATTATCATTTTAAATAAAATGCTGAAGTGGTAGGTAGATGTAAGATAAAGGTAGAAAACTTAGATAAGTGTTGTAAGAGAGCAAATGTAGATGATCGGGTGTGTGACTGTAGACTATGTGATAATCCAAGCTAGACAAGGGCAATAAAATATCCATGCATGCAGAATATTTCTCTCAAAACAGGGCGGGAGAGGTTTTAAGCCTCACCTCTGTTGATCCCCAGTTTCTCACCTGATGGGGCCCCTGTGACTGGGCCTGTCTTAGGTTGTTCCTCCCTTGAGGAATCTTACCCGTCTCTGGCTAACCAGTCTTCTTCCGGGGCCATACAGGGAGATGTAAAGTTGGGAATTGAGAGAGAAGTATAATTGTTTGAAAAGGTTAGCTTTTTACTTCTATGCAGATTTATGCCCTGTGGCTTCTATGCCCACCATTTGTCTTGAGGTAGCTTTAGCACTTGGAGGAATTATGATACTCGCTAAATTTGATATGAGACATGAATTCTATTTAAGGTTTGTAATTAGGAAGGAAGAAGAAAAGCTGTAGAGGTAACAGATGGAAGAAAACATGGGGAGATTATTTCTTTGACATATCTTCTTGTAGAGTAATTTAAGCATTATAGGTTTTAAACTACTAATTAAATTGCACGCACCCATTAACATAATAGGAGTACAGTTACATAACCAAAGCAGATGTACAATTACAAGCCATCTCCAGTGAGCCAAGAAATCCAGTTAGGCACCCTAGGCATTTGTGAAAATTTGTTTATGATATGATGGATATTGTCCAACTGTACTTGAACAGTCTGAGATAAATCAGACAAATTAAAACAGCCCATTCCTGGGAACTGTTCACATCCCATATGTTCTTCTAACAGTAGATAGTCTGTAGTTGTAAGATTTTGGAGCGCTACAACTTGCACTTCTCCTAAATCTTGGTTTAGTTCCAACAGTGTAGATCCAGTCAAATTTGTTGTTTTACTGTATGCACAGGCCAGCTTAGATATCTCCTTCTTCATTACAATGGAAAGTCCGGGAACCTGTGGGATGAATGCAGCTACAACTGCAGCATCGCCTGGGTCCTTGTTGAGGTTTTTTGATCATCATCTTCTTGTATGACTCTTCCAGAGAGTGATGTTGGAAGTTCGTCTTCACATCGTATCTTAGTTCATTTACTGGGTAGACACATTAGGCTTTGATCCTCTGCATAAATACAAACAGACCCTTTTCCCACACTTTGATCTGCCCTTTATACCATTGTGTGGAACACATTGGAGGTCACCAAACAGGAACTGCTATTTTTTTTAAGAGAAAAGTATATTATCGCAAAAGTGTACCTCCATAGCCAATCATCTGACACACTTTAAGTGATCAAAGTTAAGGATATTTAAACCATGCATTAATTGTTGATTTACAGTTAGTTTTATCCTGTCATGGAATAATCCCCCTTTTCTTTTTTTTTGTTATCTTTAATCTACACTTTCATGAAGAATATTATGTTTACTACGCTCTCCCCTATACCAGATCCCCGCTATAAACCCCTTTCCAGTCACTGCCCATCAGCATAGCTAAATGTTGTAGAATCACTACTTGTCTTCTCTGTGTTGTACAGCCCTCCCCTTTCTCCCACCCCCCTATGCATGCTGATCTTAATACCCACCTTCTTCCTCCCAACCCTTATCCCTCCCTACCCACACATCCTCCTCAGTCCCTTTCCCTTTGATACCTGTTAGTCCATTCTTGGGTTCTGTGATTCTGCTGTTGTTTTGTTCCTTCAGTTTTTCCTTTGTTCTTATACTCCACAGATGAGTGAAACCATTTGGTATTTCTCTTTCTCCGCTTGGCTTATTTAACTGAGCATAATACCCTCCAGCTCCATCATGTTGCTGCAAATTGTAGGATTTGCCCTCTTATGGCTGAGTAGTATTCCATTGTGTATATGTACCACATCTTCTTTATCCATTCATCTACCGATGGACATTAAGTTGTTTTCAATTCTTGGCTTTTGTAAATAGTGCTGTGATACACATAGGGGTGCATCTGTCTTTCTCAGACTTGATTGCTGCGTTCTTAGGGTAAATTCCTAGGAATGGAAATCCTGGGTCAAATGGTAAGTCTGTTTTGAGCATTTTGATGAACCTCCATACTGCTTTCCACAATGGTTGTACTAGTTTACTTTCCCACCAGCAGTGTAGGAGGGTTCCCTTTCTCCACAGCCTCGCCAACATTTGTTGTTGTTTGTCTTTTGGATGGCAACCATCCTTACTGGTGTGTGGTGATGCCTCATTGTAGTTTTAATTTGCTTTGCTCTGATAATTAGTGATGTGGAGCATCTTTTCATGTTTCTGTTGGCCATCTGTATTTCTTTTATAGAGAACTGTCTGTTCAGTTCCTCTGCCCCTTTTATAATTGGATTATTTGATTTTTGCTTGTTGAGGCGTGTGAACTCTTTATATATTTTCGACATCAAGCCTTTATCTGATCTGTCATTCACAAATATATTCTCCCATACTGTAGGGTTCCTTTTTGTTCTATTGATGGTGTCTTTTTCTGTGCAGAAGATTTTCAGCTTAATATAGTCCCACTTGTTCATTTTTGCTGTTGTTTTCCTTGCCCGGGGAGATATGTTCAAGAAGAAGTCACTCAAGTTTATGTCTAAGAGGTTTTTGCCTATGTTTTTTTCCACGAGTTTAATGGTTTCATCTCTTACATTCAGATTTTTGATCCATTTTGAATTTACTTTTGTATATGGGGTTAGACAAAGGTCCAGTTTCATTCTCCTACATGTAGCTGTCCAGTTTTGCCAGCATTATCTGTTGAAGAGACTGTCATTTTGCCATTGTGTGTCCATGACTCCTTTATCAAATATTAATAGACCATATATGTTTGGGTTAATGTCTGGAATCTCTAGTCTGTTCCTCTGGTCGGTGGCTCTGTTCTTGTGCCAGTACCAAATTGTGTTGATTACTATTGCTTTATAGTAGAGCTTGACATTGGTGAGTGAGATCCCCTATACTTTATTCTTCTTTCTCAGGATTGCTTTGGCTATTTGGGGTCTTTGGTGGTTCCATATGAATTTTTGAATTATTTGTTCAAGTTCATTGAAGAATGTTGCTGTGAATTTCATAGGGATTGCATCAAATCTGTATATTGCTTTGGGCAGGATGTCCATTTTGACGATATTAATTCTTCCTATCCACGACCATGGGATGAGTTTCCATTTGTAAGTGTCCCTTTTAATTTCTCTTAAGAGTGACTTGTAGTGTTCAGAATATAGGTGATTCACATCTTTGGATAGATTTATTCCTAGGTAGTTTATTCTTTTTTATGCAATTGTGAATGGAATTGCTTTCCTGATATCCCTTTCTATTGTTTCATTGTTCGTGTATGGGAAAGCTACAGATTTCTGTGTGTTAATTTTTATCCTGCAACTTTGCTGTATTCCGATATCAGTTCTAGTAATTTTGGGGTGGAGTCTTTAGGGTTTTCTATGTACAATATCACGTCATCTGCAAATGGTGACAGTTTAACTTCTTCTTTACCAATCTGGATTCCTTGTATTTCTTTGTTTTGTCTGATTGCCATGGCTAGGACCTCCAGTACTATGTTAAACAGCAGTGGGGAGAGTGGGCATCCCTGTCTAGTTCCCGATCTCAGAGGAAAAGCTTTCAGCTTCTCGCTGTTCAGTATAATGTTGTCTGTGTGTTTATGATATATGGCCTTTATTATGTTGAGGAACTTGCCCTCTATTCCCATTTTGCTGAGAGTTTTTATCTTGAATGGATGCTGAATTTTGTCGAATGTTTTTTCAGCTATGGAGATGATCATGTGGTTTTTGTCTTTCTTTTTGTTGATGCGGTGGATGATGTTGATGGATTTTTGAATGTTTTACCATCCTATCATCCCTGGGATGAATCCCACTTGGTCATGGAGTTTGATCCTTTTGAAATACTTTTGTATTCGGTTTGCTAATATTTTATTAAGTATTTTTGCATGTACATTCATCAGGGATATTGGTTTGTAATTTTCTTTTTTGGTGTGGTCTTTGCCTGGTTTTGGTATTAGGGTGATTTTGGCTTCATAGAATGAGTTTGGGAGTATTCTCTCCTCTTCTATTTTTTGGAAAACTTTAAGGAGAATGGGTATTATGTCTTCTCTGTGTGTCTGATAAAATTCTGAAGTAAATCCATCCTGCCCGGGTATTTTGTTCTTTGGTAGTTTTTTGATTACCGTTTCAATTTCTTTGCTCGTAATTGGTTTGTTTAACTTTTGTGTTTTTTCCTTGGTCAGTCTTGGAAGGTTGTATATTTCTAGGAAGTTGTCCATTTCTTCTAGGTTTTTCAGCTTTTTGGCATATAGATTTACATAGTAGTATTTAATAATTCTTTGTATATCTGTGGAGTCTGTCATGATTTTTCTGTTCTCATTTGTGATTCTGTTGGATTGTGTTGATTCTCTTTTTCCCTTAACAACTTTGGCTAGTGGCCTATCTATTTTGTTTTTGTCAAATAACCACCTCTTGGTTTCGTTGATGTTTGCTATTGTTTTACTCTTCTCAATTTTGCTTATTTCTTCGCTTATCTTTATTATGCCCCCTTCTGCTGATTTAGGCCTCATTTGTTCTTCTTTTTCCAATTTTGATAATTGTGATGTTAGACTCTTCATTTGAGATTGTTCTTGCTCCTTCTAGTGTGCCTGGATCGCTATATACGTTCCTCTTAAGAGTGCTTTTGCTACGTCACACAGAAGTTGGGGCTTAGTGTTGTTGTTGTCATTTGTTTCCATATATTGCTGGATCTCCATTTTGATTTCGTCATTGATCCATTGATTATTTAGGAGCGTGTTGTTTAGCCTCCATATGTTTGTGAGCCTCTTTACTTTCTTTGTACAGTTTATTTCTAGTTTTATGCCTTTGTTGTCTGTAAAGTTGGTTGGTAGGATTTCAATCTTTGGAATTTTCTGAGGCTCTTTTTGTTTCCTAGTATGTGGTCTATTCTGGAGAATGTTCCATGTGCACTTGAGAAGAATGTGTATCCTGTTGCTTTAGGATGTAGAGTTCTATAGATGTCTATTAGGTCCATCTGCTCTACTGTGTTGTTCAGTGCTTCACTGTCCTTACTTATTTTCTGCCCAGTGGATCTATCCTTTGGGTTGAGTGGTGTGTTGAAGTCTCCTAGAATGAATGCATTGCAGTCTATTTCCCCCTTTAGTTCTGTTAGTATTTGTTTCACATATGCTGGTGCTCCTGTGTTGGGTGCATATATATTTAGAATGGTTATATCCTCTTGTTGGACTGAGCCCTTTATCATTATGTAGTGTCCTTCTTTGTCTGTTACTTTCTTTGTTTTGAAGTCTATTTTGTCTGATATTAGTACTGCAATCCCTGCTTTCTTCTCGCTGTTGTTTGCTTGAAATATGTTTTCCCATCCCTTGACTTTTAGCCTGTGCATGTCTTTGGGTTTGAGGTGAGTTTCTTGTAAACAGCATATACATGGGTCTTGTTTTTTTATCCATTCTGTTACTTTGTGTCTTTTGATTGGTGTATTAAGTTCATTTACATTTAGGGTGACTATTGAAAAATATGTACTTATTGCCATTGCAGGCTTTAGATTTGTGGTTACCAAAGATTTAAGGTTAGCTTCTTTATTATCATACTGCCTAAATAAGCTCACTTATTGAGCTATTATATACACTATCTGGAGATTATTTTCTTCTCTCCCTTCTTATTCCTCCTCCTCGATTCTTCATATGTTGGGTGTTTTGTGCTGTGCTCTTTCTAGGAGTGCTCCCATCTAGAGCAGTCCCTGTAAGATGTTCTGTAGAGGTGGTTTTTGGGAAGAAAATTCCCTCAGCTTTTGTTTGTCTGGGAATTGTTTAATCCCACCATCATATTTGAATGATAGTTGTGCTGGATACAGTATAGTTGGTGCAAGGCCTTCTGTTTCATTGTATTAAATATATCATGCCATTCTCTTCTGGCCTGTATGGTTTCTGTCAAGAAGTCTGATGTTAGCCTGATGGGTTTTCTTTTATAGGTGACCTTTTTTCTCTAGCTGCCTTAAAACTCTTTCTTTGTCCTTGATCTTCGCCATTTCAATTATTATGTGTCTTGGTTTTGTCCTCCTTGGATCCTTTCTGTTGGGGGTTCTGTGTATTTCCGTGGTCTGTTCGATTTTTTCCTCCCCCAGTTTGGGGAAGTTTTCAGCAGTTATTTCTTCTAAGATACTTTCCATCTCTTTTCCTCTCTCTTCTTCTTCTGGAACCCCTATAATACGGATATTGTTCCTTTTAGATTGGTCACACAATTTTCTTAACATTGTTTCATTCCTGGAGATCCTTTTATCTCTCTCTCTGTCAGCTTCTATGCGTTCCTGTTCTCTGGATTCAATTCCATCAATGGCCTCTTGCATCTTATCCATTCTGCTTATAAACCTTTCCAGAGTTTGTTTCATTTCTGCAATCTCCTTTCTGGCATGTGTGATCTCCCTCTGGACTTCATTCCATTTCTCTTGCGTATTTCTCTGCATCTCTGTCAGCGTGTTTATGATTCTCATTTTGAATTCTTTGTCAGGAAGACTGGTTAGGTCTGTCTCCTTCTCTGGTGTTGTCTCTGTGATCTTTGCCTGTAGCTCTGCCTTTTCATGGTGATAGGAATAGTTTGCAGAGCTGGAACAAATGACGGCTGGAAGAACTTCCCTTCTTGTTCGTTTGTGGCCTTCCTCTCCTGGGAGAAAAGCAACCTCTAGTGGCTTGTGCTGGACAGCTGCGTGCAGACAGGGTTTCTGCTTCCTGCCTGGCTGCTATGGAGTTTATCTCCACTGTGACTGTGGGCGTGGCCTGGTTCGGGCCCCTGCTCCAAAGTGGTGAAGTGGCATTGGAGAGGGAGCGGCATGGAGACTATTTATCTCTGTAAGGTGCCTCCCTATTCCCTGGAGCCCAGGGGTTAGACTGCACTGCGATCCCCAGATTCCTTACCTCTGGATATAGTGTCCCGCCCTGCCCCTTTAAGACTTCCAAAAAGCACCCGCTGAAACAAAACGACCACAAAAAAAAAATTTAATTAAAAATAAAAGTGGCCACTCGTTTTTCTTTATTCTCCGGTGCCAGCCTCAGGCATCTGCTCACCGGTCTTGCAGCCCTCTTTCCCTAGCATTGGGGTCCCTATCTCTTTAAGACTTCCAAAAAGCGCTAGCCAAAACCAAATAGAAAAAAACAAAATCTGGCTCACTTTTCTTATGTCCTCTGGGGCCCGGCCTCCGGTGCCCGCTCACTATTGCTGCCTTGTTTTCCTAGTATCCAGGGCCCTGCACACTGGCCCGGATGGCTGGGGCTGTGTGTTCGGTAGTCCTGTGCTCCATCTCCCTCCCGCTCTGCCTATTCTCCTCCTGCCGGGAGTTGGGGGGATGGGCGCTTGGCTCCCACCACGCTGTGGCTTGTATTTTACCCCATTCATGAGGCGCTGCGTTCTCTCTGCTGCGGATGTGGTCTTGATATTGTCCTGTGTCCTCTTGTCTTCATTCTAGGAGGGGTTGTCTTTGTTATATTTTCATAGATATTTGTGGTTTTGGGAGGAGATTTCCACTGTTCTACTCACGACGCCATCTTCCAACCCTCTCCAATGTGCCATGATTTAGATTAACCTCATGCTAGTAACATAATTTGTGTAAATCCGATTTCTACTCTATTAACTACAGGTTTTAAAGAATTGTGTAAAAAAAAAAACTTTCTGACATTCAAAAGTTTTTGAGTGTACTGATGAATCTGAAATAAGAGGTTAAATTTTTTTTTGTCAAATTTAAGCAGAGTAGGGGAGTGATAATCTAAAATCTATGATTTAATAATAGTTAATAACTCTTTTCAGAGATAATAACATACAGTATGATGTGAAATAGTTTAAAATAGAAATTTAAAAATCACAACCTATTAAGATATACATTCTTATATTTTGTCCTGAGGCATTGCCCAATAAAAGAGGAAGATCTGTTTTCTTATATTCACTTCACTTATCAGGCATCTATTTTTAAATATATATATTAGAGTTCATACTATGAAAGTTAAAAATACAATACTTTAAAAACTCACTATTAAGTCTCTAGATAGCCTTGCTGAATTTCTTATTTTCAAAGATACTGTCTCTGAAGTGCTTGTAAATGCACACCTGCAAATTGCACATTCTGGACAATCAACCTTCTGTAACTATAACAACAATGATCAGATAATATGTCTTTTGAGAAGGCACAGACACACAAAGTGTATTCAAGTTAAATTTGCCCCATTTCAGAAGACAATACATTTTTATTTCATTTAGGAAAAGGGATGATAAATTCACTTTGCTTGTAGTGCCAACTGCCTATGAAAAGAAAATTTCTGAATTATATAGATATCAGCATAACTGACACTTTTCCTAATGGCACATTTACTGAAACACTACAATTTTAAGAATAAAGCAAGCTAAACAGCTGTTGAAAAGGAAAAGAAAAAAAGCTTACTTCACCTGTACTTGCTTGTGTTCCAGTGAGAACCAGTGTGAGAGACATTCATAAGCTCCTGATAAAATCTACAACTGGCAGAGCCCACAAGAGCCTTTCTTCAGAGCTCACTAGGGAACTCGCGGTTCTACAATGGGATGGTCATGTGCACAAAAACCATCTCAGACAGAGACAGGGATGTGCTCCATCCAACCAGTGCCCCAGGAGCAGTGAGGAGGGCCCACAGCAGACACACTGGAAGGCTGTCCCACAACCCATGCTCTCTCGTGACACTTCACTGACAGAACAGTACAAGGAGCAAGAAAAGCATGAGGCCCGAATGAACAGTCTCAGCGACAGGTTCTCAGTGAGCCACAGCAAATCTTGTTTCCCACAGAATTTTTTAAAGACATTCTTTCTAAGACTATGAGTTGCTGCAGCTGTGGAAAATGACCAAAGGCTCCTTCTAATAATGTCTTTTAAGCCTGAGGGTAGCCTCTGGGCAGTTTCCTCATTTAGTGGATAAGGATCATTAATGCTATATTCCATTTTAGGGAATCTGAGTATAGAAGGAAAACATAGTTGGCAGTTCTAATCCTGGTAGGATATGTGCAATGCAGTTGTCTGAAACAGCTTCATTCAGCAATTTTTATGCGAAATACAATAAAAAGAATATGCTGCTGAGGATTTTAAATTCCCAATTCAAACCCTACTGGTAGAAGAAGGAAGAGCAAGCAGGTGTGTCTACAAGCACCAACCGAAATTGCCTGGAAAAAGCTTTCTTCTGCTTAACAGGAAAGGAAAACAGTAATAAAATTTTAAGAAATATCAGAGGAGTAAGTGGAAAGAACAAAATTAATTAAGAAAGATAATCTCTTGGCTATTGACATTTACGTCCTTCTTAAACCACAGTAATTTAGTAAAATAGGATTATTTGCCCTCCTCTCACTGCTCACACAACTGAACAGCTCTGTAGAGAAAAGTATTTACATGTCTAAAACAATACAAATATAACATGTATTGTATTTTTACTTTAAAATAGTTATTAGTTACAGAAGAGAATGAGAATTAAAAACTAACAATTTTCCATGTATAAATCAAATGGGTGAGATGAGAGAAGTTCTAAGAATGCAAATTTGTTATATTTATTTAAGAAAGAAGTAAATACTGTCCTAATTTAAAATCAAGGATTATAGATACTAGTATGAGGGACAGGGTGATCATAAAACTGCAAGCAGAAACTCATAAAAAGATACATCTTGGGGACTTGGGAGAGGTCACATGAAAATAGGGGCAGAGGAAAACTTACTCATAACCTTTGACACTCCTGTAAACAGGCTTTACTGTCTGAACATTGGCATTAACATTGCCCTAGAATCTTAAGCGTTCTGTTTCCTTTTCATTAACTTGCTGCATAAAGCTAAGAATGAGAGAAAACTTTCAATGGAAAGAAAATCACCAGTTTGGATTACATAAGATAAATGGCTGGAAGCACAACAGGGGTGGCCTTTCAATACTCACAGCACAAGGCATTGTTTTTAAGAAAGACATGCCCCAGGGCCTCATCACTGTAGAACACTGTGGCAGACAACAAAGTAAAGTGAAAATGGAAGACTAAACATTCAGACAGAAGGTAAGAGAAGTGAAGACCTCCTTGATTAGGTAAGTGATGTTTTAGACAGAATAATACTGATTTTTAAATTCAGATCAAATTTCCTAAGAAAATATTAACTGCAGGATATGCGAGCTTCTAATTGAGGCAATTTCACAAACAGGTTTCATCATAAAAACCAGAAGGTTCAGTAAGATTGCTTTGGAGACACTTGGCTCTGACTGCTATTAGAACAAGTGTGCAAATGCTGGATGAGGTGAGACCCAAAAGAACTGGTTACACACACTCAGCTGAAAACACCTGTAGCTATTGCCCCTTCACATAACAATTTTTGTTGAGTACATTCTGTGTTCCTAGCATCACAACAGGTGACAGACCCTAGAGTAAAGACACCACAGAGCCAGCTGAGGACAAGCACAAGGCACTCAGAGCCTAGCTGAAGGCAAATACACGAAAAAAAACACACCAAGATAATAAATGTCCTAAGAGTAATAAGGTTTTCTGGGCACGGGGGAGAGGGAAATAATGAGAGTCCTGGTCAATTAGAGGAAGATCAACAACAAGGCCTGCTCAAATTGGATTTTGGGACAGAAACAGTACCGACTTATTCAGGAGGTGAAAAGACAGGATTTGGCAACCAACTGGGTAATGAGGTGAGGCAAATGGGGTGGGGCTACTTGCAGGGCTTCACTCTGTAGATGTAGCCATTAACCCTATATTAATAATGTCTACATTTTAAAGACAGAGCAAAATCTCCTGTGAACAACAATGAAATTTGGAACTTTAGCTTCCCTTTTTGTCTCTGAAGAGTTCTATTAGCACATAACTGCTGCACCCAGTTGGGCTTCAACATAGGTCAAAATTTCTGTCCATCACTACATTCTTTTCAATTCTGCCTAAATATATGCTTAATTTTCATGAAGGATAGTTTGGGAACAGCCAAGCCTGTGTTTCTCAAGTGTGATCACTGAGGAGCCCCAGGAGGTAGCAGGAAATGTGAATGGACTGTCTACAGCAGGGGTCAGCAATGGAGGAGCCTATGAGCAAGTGTGCTGTTGTCATTTCTAAAGGGTTAGAAACCAAAACAAAACAACCAAACAGAATATGCAGGAGAGAACTATGTGGCACACGATGTCTAAAGTATTCACCAAATATCCCAACTCATGATATAGGGGATTTGAGGATATAATTTGAAGTATTCCTTGCTAATGTAAAATTTCTTAAATCTTAAATTTCTTAAATTGAATATGGCATTTTAATCTTAAAAATTCAGGGAAATCAGTCAAGGCATCCTGCCTCACAATATATCAGTGTTTGTCTTGCTACTAAAACTTGTTATGTTTCACAATGTATTGAAAATCCTCAAGTCAAATGGATGCTCTGGGTAGAGAGCTATCTTTATTCTGTGACTTTGGGAAGTCCTAGGCCCTGAGAAAAACAATTATGGTGTTGCCGGCAACACAGAAAATAATCATTTTAACTTCTCCTAGATTCCATTTCACCAAGTGACTATTTCTTGACCTTGAACTCATCCGGGGCCACCAACATAACCCATCATAGCCTGACAAAAGTATGCCCCAAAGTATTTTTTTTTGACAGATTACTAAAACAAACAGTGAAATAGCCTAATATGAAAATGTACTTTCTAAAATAACATTCAATTTAACAAACTCTTTGGAATAGCTTGCCAGTTGCAAACTAATATGGCTAGTAACAAACAAAATAGCCTATAGCAGATTAATGATTACATTAACAAAAAAAATCCTTTAAAGGAATGACATGTATCTAAAATTAAGTTACCTGTATTTGGAAACTATTTTTATTAGACAACAAAGGAGGGCACAAAATGGTAAATACAGAATGATCCAAAAAAAAAGATGTTTGGGGGGACTCAATAATATGGGTGATTGTAGTAAACACACTGTTTTTCAGGTGAAACCTTCATAAGAGAGTATATCAGTAATATCTTAATATTTAAAAAAACACAAAGACCAAATGTTTGCTGACTTCCTTGAAAGATAAAACTGATTACACCCACTCTTCTTTATCATTCTCATTTTTCTAATATTCACTGCTTTCATATTCATTTTAGGGCTGGGAAAAAGAAATAATGACAAAAAGACCACTGAGTAACCAGTTCAGTTTGAAAACTTTAAATAACCCTTTCTAACAACTTCCTGTGAGACCGTTATCTAAACAGCATTTCATATATTTATGTGTGGGTATGTGTGTGTGCCACACATACATATGAATAACTCTATTGAATAATATATGTGTGAATCAGGGATTTGAAAATCTGCTAATTAAGAGAGTTGGTCCCTCATGCTTCAAAAGACAAACCCAAATACACTAAATATGTCCCTCACAATGATAATCCCAAAAGTCTTACATAAACACTTCACTTGGGAATAACACAGCTTCATAAAACGTAGGAGATTTTGTGGTGCAATTCTGAGCCTCCACCAGTGGTAACAAGATGCTAATACATCTTGTCTCCATTCATGGAAAAGAAAAGGAGAAGAGATGCCACAATGAACCACTGCTGGGTAATGAGCCTTTCTGCTCCTCCTCAAGACCAGCTGCAACCATCTCCAGTCTACTTCAGGCTCCAATTAACAAAGTAAAATGGGGAAATGTTGTCACACTTGGCCCCAAATCATTACTTACACAAGGAAACTTTTATATAAACTTATTGGGCTACCAATATAACCAATGCTTGGGTACACACTTAATACTCCACAAGTATCATCTAAAATTACAAAAATTCAAAAGTTTTAAAAGATAAATAATCTTTTAAGTTGCTTCATGGAAAATGGCCAAAAGATTATTCTTCTATAAAAACAGTCTTCTTTCTCTCAACTGAGCCTTCCTTTCTTTATAATCAAACAAGACTTACGTGAGGAAATTCTGGAACTGTGTTTTACAATGTGAATAAACTTAACATTACTAAAATGTACAATTAAAAGCAGTTAAGATAGTAAATTCTGTAATATTTTTTTACCACAAGAAAAATTTTTAATGAAAAACAAAATTAAAAAAACATTTAATGAAACCCACATCATTTCTTCCATGAAAAGGTATGACAAGGAAAGAAAGGGGAGCAAATATTCTCCTTTTGTGTAGTAGATGTGTGTGTTTTCATTTCTGGTGCATTCCACTCATACGGGTTCCACAGAGATAAAACAAAGTTTAAAAACCTTGAACATGAGGACTTGGGCTTCCTAAAGTCCGAATCAGACACTAAAGCTCCTCAGAAAAGACTAGGTGTTGGGACACCATTTCAAGAGAGAAATCTAGCTCACGGTGGGTCACCAGAGGGAAATCGCAAGATCAACCAGTCTGTGCAAATCCGGTTCTTAACTACAAACAACAGAAATGAACACTGGCAACTTAAAAGGGAAAGGAAACCGTGGCGGTCCAGTAGGAGGTCACAGAATTCACACTAAAGGCAGAGGACCAGTTTACTTAGAAGGAATTTCCATGACTGTACCCAAGAACACACCTTGCCTTACCCCAGGATCAGCCCATCACCCCTGTGCACTTACTACCACCTCCAACTGGTCCTGTGTTTCTGTGCTGTTCCCTCAGTGTTCAGATTCTGGGGTGGGAAGAACCGAGTGGGCATAAAAGGGAGCTTCTTTTCAGTGGAGAATTCCTCACAATAGACAGCATATTCAAATGCTGAGGACAGAGAGAAGGCAATTTTCCACAGTGGATACCAAGGAGCTTAGTAGCCATTTATGACTGCAGGTCTAGCTCATTCCGTTTAAAATAAGTAAGTTTCCAGCGAGTTCCAGGAAACAGAATCTTCATGCTGACTGGATCCTGCCACTTGCGATGCGGTAGGTTTCCACACATTATCACCAGATAAGACTAGTCATAGACCATCATGGTTTAAGCAAGCTGCACAAAAGCAGGTGGAATGAATGAGGCCATGGTTAGTTGCCCTCTAAGCCTTTTGCTTTTATATGTCAAACCTGCTTGACCTTGATCAGAGCAGACACTGTCTTCCAAACTCATGCCAGAACAGAGTAAGGACAGAGTGTACACCCCAGAATTATGGGGCTAACAATACCCAAGCAGAAAATATGCCATTTATCTGGCACAGTTTGGTCATTATGAAAGCCTCTAACCAGCTTCCAGTCTATCTGAACAAACTCCCACAGATACTGTAGGGCAAAGATGCACAGAGATTTAGAAAGTCACAAAGAGGTGAAAGTAAGGACAGAGGACTTTCATAACATTACATTCTCTTTTCATTCAATACATTTCTCTACTCAAAATCCTTTGAAATTCCTCTGTTCAAAGGGCTTCTACTTTTATGATGATAGAGCAGAGATGTCTCTACCAACTTTATTTTCTTGAAAATTCAACAGAACAAGCCTTTAGAAAAAACTGAAATCCATTTTTTAAAGCAAATGTAGGAGACATCTAGATACACAACAACATATGCAAAATGTATGTTGAAATGGTGATGAATGTGAGACACAGAGGATGGCCAAACCTCAGTGTCTGAGGAGGCAGCATCAACATAAACAGGCTGCAGGACCACCTGTGAAGGTGGCTTGTGGGCAAAGGCAGAAACAGGAGACCATTTGAAAGCCTGTGAAAGGAGCAGTAAGACTCCAAGTCTACTCCACTTTCCCCTTTTTTATAGAGCAACAATGTCGTAACACCGGCAGTGAAGAAAATAGGGGTGAAAACCAGGTTAGAAAGTACACATGTGCATGTCAGAGCACGAGATCCTCCAGGTCTACAGGAACTCTATCCACACAGGTCAAGAACTCCAGTATCTGGACTGATATTCCCAAAACAAGAGATCAAGGGGCCATCCTATGGGAAAATTAACCCATCTACTGAAAAGATTTACAGATAAACTATTAGTATCTGCAATGAGAATGCCACCTGGGGACCCAGTCACCCTACAAAGTCTGGCAGAAAACAAGCCCACAGACATATAGGCGCACGTGCCACAAATGGGCACACTCCATTTCTTGATAGATCTCCAGTGCCTCACCTCTTAAATAAGCGAAAGAGAAGGATCACCAGACATCTGAGTAAGCCCACAATAATTAGGAGAAAAGACCAAAATAACGTGAAAAAAAGTATAATAGTGGAAACAGACAATACTGGTAAAAGAAGAAAACTTCAAAGAAATCATATTTAATATCTCCATTGAGCTAAGATGCTGCATTCATCACATAAGAGCCTATTATTAAAAAGAAAAAAATCAGGAAGAATGGAAAAGAAACAAAAAAATAAAGGGAAGGATTCAGAGGTTAAAGAAATCTCACGGAAAGGAGAATAAAAATTTAGAGAAGGGGACAATACAAAAAAAAGTTAAGAACACTGGAAAGTCAATGTTGAAAAGTTTTATACCAAAATTAATATGCAGTCAAAAAAAAGGGAAAAAGGAGAAAATCTTCAAAGGAAATACTATAAGAACATATTAAATAACTCAAAAACATAATTCTTAGGTTTTAAGGACCCACTGAGCACTCAACTCAATGAAGGAAAAATAGTTTACATTGTGGTTAATTCACCAACAATTTCTCGAAAAAATATGAGTAAGATACCTAAAAAACTAGCACAGAAGAAAATGACAAAAACATGCAAAATATCAAGGAAAACGACCTCAGACTTGTCCACTGCAGCACTGGAGAGCAGATGATAATAAATCTGGGTGGCCAGAAAGCTTTCCCACCTAGGGTTCTGAACCCAGCAGAACTACCAGGCAGCCTGAGACCACTTTCATGCCTGCAAAGTCTGAGGAAGTTGTCGAAAAGGGCTGGATTTTGTTTGAAGCCTCCTAGCTGTATTTGATAGCCTCACTCCATCACATTACCCTAACCCTAACACTAACCCATTCCCATACCCTAACCCGTTCATGTACTCTATCCATAGTTCTAACCACTTCTCTTCCTATTGTCTTATTTCAAACAAAACCTCTATGACAAACCCTACTCTTCACTGTGTTCCAATCTTCCATTTATTAAATATTAGGCAGTATTATTTTAATCCTAAATATCTAAATTCTTAAATCCCCACGCTCTGAACCCTTAAATTCCAAATGTAAGGTTCTAAATTAACTAAGGGAAGTTACAAGAAAGAAGAACATTACACAAACATGTTTTCCTTGTATACATTAGCAATGAATAATCAAAAAAGGAATTTTTAAATTCTCTACTAAATAATGTCAACATTAATAATATACATGGGAGCAGACTTAATTTAAGTGCAAGTATTATGCATTTAAAATTATAAAACATTGATAATAGGAAAAATAAAGAAAAGCAAAATAAATGTAAGGTCCTGCTGTGGTGATGGCAGACTTAATATCTCTAAGATGGCAATGGCACAAATGCACCCTACAGACTCAATGTGGTTCGTATGAAAATTCCCAAAGCTTTTTAGGAAGAATTGCTCCTGCTGATCCTGTCATATATTAAATTGCAAGGGACCACAATGAGCCCTTGAGCAGAATCTTGAAAAAGAAAATCAAAGCTGGAATCACAGACTTCCCAAAATCTAATCTTAGTACAAAGTGAGCAGTAAATGAAACACTGTGACACTGTCATAAAGATACACAGCTGACCCTTGGAGAGTACTCATGTGAACTCCACAGGTCCACTTAAACTGATTTTTCCCCGCAAATATGTTGGGAAAATGTTAAGTCAACAATTTGAAACGTTACCTTTTCTCTAGCTTACTTTACTGTAAGAATATAGCACATAGTAGGTATAATGTACAAAATATTGTTAATCGAGTGTTTATATTATTGGTAAGGCTTCCAGTCAAAATAGGCAATCAGTTTTAGGATAACAAAGGTTTGGCAGAGTCACATGTTTTATGTAGATTGTGATTCTGAGGGGGAGTCAGCACCACTAGCCCCCATGTTGTTCAAGGGACGACTGTATATAAAGATCAACATACCCGAATGGAAATATCCAGTTGATTTCTGACAAGGGTGGACAACATTAACTTATGGAGAGAAAGTGTCTTTCCAGTAAATGGTGCTTGGCAACCTCCTGTCTACATGCAGAAGAATGAAAATGAATCCTAACTTATATCACTTACAAAAATTAACTCAAAATACATAACGGCTTACATGTAATAGGTAAAACATGGGGATAAGTCTTCATGACCTTGGATTTAGCTATGGTTCCTCAGATCTGAAACCAAAGTACAAGCAACAAGAGAAAGAATAAATTAATTTCCTCCAAATTAAAATCTTTTCTGCTTCAAAAGATTCCAACCAAGAAGTGAAAAAGTCACGGAATAGAGGAAAATATCTGCACACTGTACATCTGACAAGAGCCTGTTATCCAGAATACACCATGAACTTGTACAGTGCAACAAGGCAACATCCCAACTTTTTAAATGGATGAGAGACTCCAAGACATACAAATGCTCCAACAAGCACATGGAAAGGTGTCCCATAGAATTCCCTGCACACACATGGGAATGGCTATATTCAGGAAAACTGAAAATCACACATTGCAAAGGATGCAGAAGAACTGGAGCCCCTAACCTTTGCTTGTGGAAATGTAAAACGTGCAGCCTGTGTACAACACCTTGGTGTTTCCTCATAAAGATAAAATACAATTATTAATTGTGGTTCTACATCCACTCCTAGATAATACTTCAAAGAAATGACTATGATGTTCAAACAGAAACTGGCCCACGAGTTCTTGGCAGCATTGATCAGCACAGCAAAAAGTCAGAAACAACTCAAATGCCCATCAAGGGGTGAATGGATGGATAAAAACGGGTTGATCCATAAACTGTATTTTTCTGCCATATAGAGTAAGGAAAATGGTCCACAGCCTCCTGGAAAACGGTGTGGAGAGTGGGGAAGGTGTCCCCAGAAACTTGAAGATACAGTTAATATATGAGCAGCAATTCCATTTCAGGGCATCTGCCTAAACAACAGGGCATCTGCCAAAAGCAGGGACTTAGATATTTGGACACATATGCTCACATCTGCATGACTCACAATGGTTAAAAGGTGGAGAAGACCCACGTGTCCACAGACAAATAGATGAACAAAGTGTCCTCTCCACACAGTGGAGTGAACAAGGGCATCCTGGCACCTGCTGCATGGATGAATCCTAAAGCCAATTTTCTCAGTGAAATGCGCCAGTCACAGAAGGATGAATACTATGTGATCCCACTTACATGAGATCTGGTGGAGCCCATCTGAGCTAATGTCCCTGGAAGAGTTCCAGAAAAAGGAAATGTGATCAGAATAGAAAGACATTTGCACACAGCTGGGGTAGATGGAAACAGCTGTGCTGGGTCTGTGCACTGGATTATCATGTGGAGACCGTAATACTTTCCTCATTTAGGGTCAGGTGGTGGCTCCCTTTAAACTTGTCCCTATTTAGGGTAGAGGCCAAGAGAATTTTGTGTGAAGTGGCAGGTGTGGTAAAGTGGGACCATGAGACATTTAGTGTAAAGAGTGTTTGTACTGACACTGTAAGTTTTCTGTGTGCTTGAAATTGCTGGAAAGTAAATTACTTTGCAGACCAACCACGTCGGTCCTGCACCAGAAAAGCAGAGCAGACATCACACCCTGTCACAGAGGCCAAGCCCTTCCCATTCAGTTCACCCGAAGTGGACCACTACTTAGCCTGCGGGAGTCACTACAAGGCACGTGGTAAAATTCCCTTGCAGACACTGGGCTTGGGTGTTGGGACGACCTGGAGTGGAACACTGGGATTTTTAAATTCCAGTTTCCACACTGCTCCACCAAAAACCTGTTACAGCTAAAAATAAAATCAATAATCTAGCAGGATACAAAAT
This sequence comes from Manis pentadactyla, assembly GCF_030020395.1. Taxonomy (NCBI): domain Eukaryota; kingdom Metazoa; phylum Chordata; class Mammalia; order Pholidota; family Manidae; genus Manis; species Manis pentadactyla. Next base: position 23,113 of record NW_026644740.1, read on the forward strand.
CAACATACAGAAGTTGTTTACTTCTGTTCACCAATAACCAACGGTCAGGAAGAGACATTAAGAAAACAATGCCCTTTACAACTGCTTCGTAAAGAATGAAGTACCTAAGGAGAAGCCTAACCAATGAGGCGGGAGGCTTGAAGCTTGAGGCCTAAACACTGTGGACACTGCAGACCAGGATGGGGCGGGGGTGGGTTAGTTTATTACAAGTCCTGTCGACCAACAGGAACCTTCAGACTCCGTGTGACCCCCCCATCGAAATTCCACCACACTTCACAAAGAAGCAAACACCCAACAGGCTGGATAGAACCACACAGGACCCCATCCCCACAGCCGACATGAGAAAGCAGAGCCTGGGCATCGTGCCGTGACCTCCCACTACACTGTGGACCTGTAGCAACGGAGACCCCATGTTTCGCCCAAGCAGAAGCGGGAGTCTAAACAGAACACCAAGTGCCCTTCATCCCCCAACCTGCTCGGCATGAAGAACCGGCTCACTTGGCCCCGGTCGCAGGCAGTGGGTGTTGGCCACCCTCAAGGAGCCAGGCTGGTTCAGCACCATGCTGTGCCCAGGGGGGCCTCCCAGGTGGACCCCACCTCGGGGACCCTTCGCAAGAAACCACCCTGTGTGCTGGGCGCTCAGCAAAGGCTGAAGCACAGGTAAGCGAGCCGCTTAAGCAGCCATCTCCCCTCCGCCCCCATTCTCATTTCAGAGCCTTGTTAGGAAGGATGCCTGCAGCCTGGAAGGTGTCCCGCAGGTGTGGACAATCCACCCACTGCAAGGGGCCCGAGGCACGCAGCGTGGAGACACAGGCTGCCGGGGAAGCGCTGGACACCACATACCCGCCCCAGCCCTGTCTCAGCACAGGCCCGAACTCTCCCTGAGTGCCGTCCGCCACACCCTGAACTCAGCTGCACCCGTCGTGGCCCAGACTCCACAAATACTCAGTTAACCATCGCAGGCCTTCCTCTCCCGGCCCCTGAAGAGGAGCGCTCAGTAGGATATGCACGGAAAGCTTCTCCTTACCTTTCCGTACTGCAGCTCCTCAGGAAACCGAGGTGCCCCTGTGGACGCGGCCCGCGGTGTCACGGAGCTGCAGGGGATCCGGAGCAATACCGGCACCGGTCAGAGCCGGGAGAAAAGGCCTGCGTCCTGACCGCGCATGAGCCCTGCTGATCCACAAAGAGGGCCGAGGCGCCGCTTGCGGGTCACGGTGAGCATTGCAGGATGCGTGCTTACAACTCAGTGAAGGTGGTGCCCCCTTGTGGCTAAACTGATGAACCACAAATCTTTGGAAATTCATGCCACAATGGGCACAAATTTCTTGTGTCTTCTCCACTTTAAGTGTGAAATGAATGAAATGAAGTAGGCAAAGGCTTTACAAGTTACACCAAAATTAACTCGAAATTCCCCATAGGCATGTTCCTTAGAAAACTAAAAATAGAAATACCATTTGACCCGGTAATTCCACTCTTAGGAATTTACCCAAAGAATATAGTTTCTCAGATTCCAAAAGACATATGCACCACTATATTTGTTGCAGCACTTTTTCCAAGAGCCAAGATATGGAAGCAACCTAAGTGTCCATCAGGAGATCAATGAATAAAGAAGGTGTGGTACATAAACACAATGGAATACTTCTTAGTCATAAGAAAAAACATATCCTACCATAGGCAACAACATAGTTGGAGCTGGAAGATATTATGCTCAGTGAAATAAGCAAGGTGGAGAAAGACAAATGCCAAATGATTTCCCTCATTTCTGGAAAATAAAGGCAAAGTAAAAATGAAGGACCAAAAGAGCAGTGGACTCACAGACTCCAAGAAAGGACTAGCAGTTACCAAAGGGGAGGGGTGTGGGAGGGCAGGTGAGAATGGAGGGAGAAGGGGATTGAGGGGTATTATGATTGGCACACATGGTGTGGGGGACCACAGAGAAGACAGTGTAGAACAGAGAAGACAAGTAGTGACTCTGCGGCATCTTACTACACTGATGGACAGTGACTGCAATGAGGCAAGGAGGGGACTTGATAATATGGGTGGATGTAGTGACCGCAGTGATATTTCACGTGAAACTTTCATAAGAGTGTATGTCAATAATACTTTAATTTTAAAAAATTTTTAGTGGTACACACATAAAAAAATTTTCATAGTCAAATTTTAGATGCAAAATTATAAAATTTGTAGGTAAAGCAAGAAAATCTACAAACCTTGCTGAACCCAACAAAAAAGGCCTTTCCACAAAAGAAAAATAATCACATGTGCTTTATAGAGTTATAATTTCTACTCTAAAAGACCTTGCTCAGAGAACCCAAACACAAGACACAAACTAAAAGATAATATTTGCAAAATACATTTTTGATAAAGGATTTGTACTCAAGATATACAAAGATACATAAAACAAAAAATGAGCCATTAAAAATATTTTACAATTAAAAAAGGTCTCACCATGACATTCAAGAATTGCATCACCAGTATTTATACAACTGCTTTGAAAAACTATGTCCCAACAAAAGCCACCATGCAGTTTTACATAATAGCTCTATTCATAAAGGCTAAAAACTTAAAGAAATCAGGATGTGTTTCAGCAGATGAATGCTTTGGCAAATTGGGGTACATCCATTACATTTCACTACAATTTGTACAGTGAAATGTACAGTGATTTGCCCAGTGAAGCTGGTGCCTTGATCACTGGTGCTCACAGGTGTACCCCAAATGAGAAATGGTTTCTAACAGCTTCTTTGTAATTATGAAGGCTTCGGCCTTGGGCCAGGAGAAGGCTTCATTCTTCCCTTTGGGGTTGGAACACATCGCCCTCCCAGTACACGACATGGATGTGTTTGCCAACCTGGAGGCTCTCCAAAATCCATATTTTGAGACACTTGTATGATGTATTATTAACTCCATTTTTTTCTCCTCCCCTTTCTCCGGAGAATGGAGGGTTGAGGCTGAAAATTCCAACTTTCTAATCATGGCATGGGCTTTCTGCCTGTCAGACACCTGAGCAGAACCCACCCAGAACCACCTACTTAGTATAAAAGAATCTCTTACCCAGGAGATTCCCAAGGATTTAGGAGCCCAGGATCAGGAATGAGGCAAAGACCAGAATATGTTTTCTGTTGTATTTCTGTGTTCACAGTGGCACATCCCAGGAAGAGAGTCAGGAAGTTCTGCTTCTGCTATCCTTGGATAAGGAGGATTTACAACAAAAACTGTTTACTTCTTTAAAATGTTATAATGTTTTACCCCAACGTGTATGGATTAGATTCCAACTAAAAGTCTATATGGGTGTAGTGACAAGTATTAGCTTCCACAGCTATTTGAGGGTCTGACCGAGGCAGTTTCTATGACTGTCCATTCGCAGGTCTTGGTGTGGAGTGTAGGCCACTCCCTTGTAGTGGTAGAAAGAGCCCTGGGCTCAGAGAAAAAGCCTATCTTACAAAAGAACAGGGACTTTTGTCTAAAGTTGCCATAGAAACACAAGTTAAATTTGAATTTCACAGAACAAATAATTTTCTGGACATACTTATATTAACATAATTCTTGCTATCATCTGAACTATATCCCGTGTTTTTACCCCAAGACTGGCAGCCCTATCTTAGGCCAGTCATCTAAATGCTTGGAGCTTCAATTTACTCATCTGAGAGATAGAATAATGCCCACTGTAGAGTGCTGTGCTTAGTATCAACTGGGAACACTGCAAGGGCTGGGGGAGCTGTTCTTGACCCTCTTAGGGTTGCTGGGTCTGAAAATGAAACTGACAAAGATTAACCAGAGAAAAGCACACCCATTTATTAATAGGTTTTATGTGATATGGGAGACTTCACAAGGAAGTGAAGACCCAGAGAAGCAGTTGGCCCTGAGCAATTTGTGCTGGGTTTGATAAGGAGTGGACATTTGTGGAGAAATATGACAGGTTCAGGAGTATGAGATAGTGTCGTAAATAGGGGAACTTATCAAGGCCTGCTCATTAAGATACCTCTTTCTGTCCCTTTGTCTTTAAAGAAAAGGATTTTCCTTTCCTCTTGGTATAGGGAGGGTACCTCTCACATAAGACTTAAGGCAATTAAAAACACTTGATTTTTCTAGCTTACCTTACATTTATAATACAGCACAAAACATGTGTAATGTACAAAGTATGTGTTAACTGTTTATATTATTGGTAAGTCTTCCAGTAAAAATAAGCAATGAGATTAGGATAATACTTAAGTTTGGGGGGAGAGAGATGTTTTATGTGTATTCTGACTCTGTGGGATGTCAGCTATACAACCCCCCATTTTGTTCAAGGGTCAACTGTATGCACGGATCAACAGAAGTGAGTGGAAAGCCCAGAAGTGACCCAAACCATATACAGTCACTTGCTTTCTGACAAGGGTGGACAAAATTAAATTAGGGAAAGAATTGTCTTCCTTGCTAACGGTGCTGGGCAAATAGCTGTCCATATGCAGATGAATGAAACTGAACCCTTAACACATATCACATACAAAAATTAACTCAGAAAAGACAAAGGGCTTACATAATATTTAAAAAACAACAGAGTCTAGAAGAAAACATGAGGATAAACGTTCATGACCTTGGATTTAGCCATGATTTCTCAGATCTGACACCAAAGGACAAGCAACAGAAGAGAGCATAAAGTTAAATACTTTTCTGCGTTTAAAAGTCACCAACCAGAAAGTGAAAAAACAGTCACATAATGAAAGGAAATATCTCCACGTTGTACATCTAAAAAGAGCCTGTAACCCAGGAAACACCACAAACTAGTACAAGGCAACAAGAGAAGACAAATGTTTAAAGTGGATTAAGATTCCAAGTAAGACATACAAATGTTCAACAATCACATGAAGAGGTCTCACACAGCATCAGTTGCTATGGAAATGCAAATTAGACCACAGAGACCCCCACCCAATGCAAGCACATGGCATTGGCCATACTCAGGGAAATTCAAAATCACATGTTACCAAGGATGCATAGGAATTAGAGCCCCTAACCTTGGCTTGTGGAAATATAAAACATGCATCTTGTATACAACAGCTTGGCATTTCCTCATAATATATAATACAGTTACCTAACTGTGGATAAAGAACCGATCCTAGATAAATACCACAGAGAAATGAAAATGCTGTTCAAACAGAAACTGGCCCAAGAGTTCTTAGCATCACTGCTCACCACAGTAAAAAGGTAGAAACAACTCAAATGCCCATCAAGGGATGAACAGATGAACAAAACAGGGTTGATCCATAAACTACATTATTCTGCCAAATATAGAAATAAAGAAGAATGGTCCAAAGCTGATTTGAAAACACTGTGTGTGAAGAGTGTCCCCCAAAACTCGAGCACAGTTAACATATAATTAGCAATTCCATTTCAGGGCATTTGCGCAAATGACAGGAAAGCAGGGACGTAGATATTTCACACCTCTGTTTAAAGCTGCATGAGTAACAACAGCCAAAATGGGGAGACGACCCGGGTGACCACAGACAGATGAAAGCAATGTGGTGTCTACACAGTGGAGTAAACAAGGAGTCCTAGAACCTGCTGCACAGATGGACCCACAAAGCCATTATGCTCATGGAAATGCGCCCCTCCAAGAAGGACAAATATTATGTGATCCTGCTTATTCAAGGTCCCAGAGAAACCAACTGAGGTAAAGTCTCGGGAACAGTTCCAGAAAAAGGAAACTGCATCAGGATAGTAAGACATGTGCACTAAGCTGGAGCGGATGGTGACAGCTGTGGTGGTTCTGTGCATTGGATTATCATGTAGAGACCCTAATACTTCCCTCATTTGCAGTCAGATGTTGTTTCCCTGGAAGCGTGTCCCTGTTTGGGGTAGACACCACAGAAATTTCGTGTGAAGTGGAAACTGTGGCAAAGTGAGATGCTAGGAAATTCAGTATAAAGTGAATCTGTACTGACACTACAAGTTTTCTGTAGGTTTTAAATTGCTGGAAAGTAAATTAGTTTGCAAAATAACCATAAGAAAGCACAGCAGACATAACATCCTGTCAAGAGAGGCCAAGCCCTTCCACCCAGTTCAAACAAATGGCACCTTGCAGGGGTCCAGGGCTCATTAGAAATCCTGTGGGAGGTTACCCTGCAGCCACTTGGCCTTGGATGTTGGGAAGACCTGGGGTAAAACAGTGGAATTTTAGAATTCCAATTTACCACCCTACTTCACCAAAGTCCTGTTAGAACTAAAAATGAATTCAGTAAACTTGTAAGATACCAAACCAACTTATAAAAGTCGTTTGCTTGTATTCACTAATAACGAACCATCAGAGATTAAGAAAATAATGCCCTTTACAAGTGCATCATAAAGAAGAAAGTGTTGTGCAAGAATAAAACAACTCCTACCATTTGCAACAACTTGGAAATAGCTAGAGGGTATTATGCTCAGTGAAGTAAGCCAGACGGAAAAAGTCAAGTACCAAATGATTTCACTCATACGTGGAGTGTAAGAATAAAGAAAAAAAACGGAAGAAACAAACCAGCAGCAGATTCACAGAACACAAGAATGGACTAACAGTTACCAAAGAGAAAGGCCCTGGGGAGGGAGGGTGGGAAGGGAGGGTAAGCGGGGAAAGGCATTATGATTAGCCCACATAATGTGCCAGGAGTGGTATGGGGAGGGCTGTCCAACACAGAGAAGACTAGTGATTCTACAGCATCTTACTACACTGATGGTCAGTGACTGTAATGGGGTGTATGCTGAGGACTTGATGATGGGGGGAAACTAGTAACCATAATGTTGCTCATGTCATTGTAGATTAATGATACCAAGGAAATAAATAAATAAGACTAAAGTGCTGTGGAAAAAACTGTAGTATTTCCAAAGTATCTCACCTAGCCTTCGTGCATCTCCACATCAGTAGGTGCTTCCAAGAAGTGGAGAGAAATAGTCCATCTCTCTATCAACAGGTAATTACGAGGGCGAGCGAGGGCATATTTGGACTGGAGAAGTTCGGTGGGGCCCCTTCTTCTGAAGCCTGGTTGTGACAGACACGGGCAAGCTGAAGTGGATGACTACTAGTAAGTAACAAATGGGTTTCTCCCACTTTATTTCTCCCTTTTACTGATTTTGGCTCAAAGGTATTTAGTTCAGGAATTTTCTCCAGAAGTTACAGGTACCTAAGAACAAACTTAACCGAGGAGGTGGGAGACCTGAAAATTGTGGACCCTGCAGATGTGGACGGGAAGAGTTAGGTTGTTACAAGTCCCTCCACACACAGCAATGTGCACAACCCCTGCGACCCTCACCAAAATTCCATCGCACTTCTCACAGAAACTAAGCAAACACCCTGCAGGCTTGGTTGAACTGGACGGGACCCCATCCCCACAGCCGTCCTGGGAAAGCAGAGCAGGAGCATGTCACCCTTTCATCCCATTACAATGCAGTGCTGCAGCAACCGAGACCCCGTGTGGCGCCCAAGCAGAAGCGGGTGTGGTAACAGAACACGGGGCGCCCTCTGCTTCACCAATCCAGCTCTTCCCTTGGAGGCAGCACACGAGGCCCGGGCACAGGCCACGGATGGGGGGCAGCCCTCGGGAAGCTGGGCTGTGTCAGTGCCGTGCTTAGCCTGGGGAGAGTCTCCCAGGCGGACCCCACACTGGGGACTCTTCTCAGGAAAACAACCTGTGTGCTCAGCACACCGCAAGACCTGAAACCCAGGTAAGCAGGCCATTCAGCAACCAAGTGCCCTCTGCCCCATTACCATCTCAGAGCCTTGTCAGGAAGGACGTCTGGAGCCTGGAGGGCCTCCCGCCGGTGCGGCCAATCCACCCACCGCACGGGCTCCCAGGGACGCGCTGGGCGAGGCTCACTCGCCCCGGCACGGACTCAGCTGTGTCCCGGACTCACCCGCCCCCTCAACTCCACCCGTCGCGTCAGCCGCTCCCCCAAATTCAACTGAGACCACTTTCCCTGCCGCAGGCCTTCCTCCACAGGCCCGTGAAGAGGAGCGCTCTGCAGGCGACGCACGGGGAGCCTCTCCTCACCTTTCCGTCCCATGGCTCCTAAGAAAACCGAGCTTTCACGGCGGCCGCGGGCGGCAGTGTCCTGGACGGTGCCGCACGGGAGCCTGAGGAATCCCGGCTGCCACCAGAACCAGAAGGATGTCCTGGGCCTGATCGCGCATGCGCCACGCAGGTCCACAGTCAGGGCAATGGCGTCGACTGAGGGCCACGGTGGGCGGACTACACCCACTTATTTCTAAGTTTTATGTGATATGGGACGAGGGCTCACAGCTCGAGGAAGGTGGCGCCCCCTCGTGGCTCGATTGATGAATAACAAAATTTTGGAAAATCAAACCCCAATTTGCAGGAATTTCCCATGTCTTGTATAATTTGTTGGAGAACATACAGAATGCAATGAAGGTACGCACAAGCTTTACAGCTTACACAAAAATTCACTCAACATTCTCCATAGACAATTTTTAGGTGCAAAATTATAAAAATTCTATGTAAAAGCAAGAAAATCTATACATTCTTGCTGATGACTTTTAACCCCCAACACCAAAATCCTATACAAAAAAGAAAAAGGATACATCATGTGGGATTTATAGAATTAAGATTTCTACTCTATAAAATCTTGTTCAAAGAACCCAAATACAAATTACGCACTGGGAGAAAATGTTGGCAAATACATATTTTATAAAGTATTTGTACTCAAGATACACAAAATCCATAAAACAAAAAAGAACCATTAAAAACTATCTTACCATTGAAAAGATAAGTCTCACTTTAGGATCCAAGAATTGCGTCGCTGTTATTTAGACAACTGCTTTGAAAAACTGTGTCTCAACAAAATTCACCATGCAATTTTACACAGTACCTCTATTCATAATGGCTAAAAACCTAAGGAAATCAGGATGTGCTTCAGTAGATGAATGCATTAGCGAACTGGGGTACATCCATTACCTTTCATTAAGACTTGTACGATATGCCCAGTGAAGCTGGTGCCATGATCAACGGAGGTTACAGAAGGTCTACCCCGTGTGAGAAATGGTTTCTAACGCTTTTTTGTTACTCTGAGGGATCTCCCTTGGGCCAGCAGAATGCTTCATTCATCCCTGTGGGGTTGGGACTCATCACCCTCCCAGTACACCACATGGATGTGTTTACCAACCTTGAATCTCTCCAAACTCCAATTGTTGAGACACAGGTATGACGTATTATTAACTCTGTTTTTATCCGCTCCCCTTTCTCTGGAGAATGGAGGGGTGAGGCTGAAAATTCCAAGCTTCTAGTCATGGATTGGGCTTTCTGCCTTTCAGGCACCCAAGCAGAGCCCACCCAGAACCACCTACTTACATTAAAAGATGCTGCTATTACCCAGGAAATTCCCAGGGCTTTAGGAACCCAGTGTCAGGAATGAGGCCCAGACCAATATACACTTTCTATTGTATTTCTGTGTTCATGTTGGCACATCCAGGGAGAGGGTCAGAAAGCTGTATTTCCACTATCCTAGGAGAAGAAGGACTTACAAAAAAATCTAAGTTCACTTATTAAAAAAAGTTGTAATGTTTGACCCCAAGGTGTATGCATTAGATTCCAGCTACAAAGCTGATGTGGCTCTAGTGCCAAATGTTAGCTTCCACGGCTATGTGATGGTCTGACTGAGGCAGTTTCTATACCTGTCCATTTACAGCTCTGGGTTGGGAGTGTAGACCCCACCCATGGAGTAGTGGAAAGAGCCCTGGGCTCTGAGGAGAAGCCCGTGTTACACCAGAACTGGTACTTCAGCCTAAATTTGCCATACAAACACAAGTTAAATTTGAATTTCAGAGAAGTAATTATTTTTTGGACATACCTATATTAAAATATTTTTTGCTATCATCTGAACTATATCCTGTGTTTTCATCCCATTTAACAGCCCTAACTTAGGCCAGTCATGTAAATGCTTGGAGCTTCAGTTTCCTTATATAAATGATAGTATGATGTCCACTGTAGAGTGCTGTGCTTAGCATCAACTGGGACCACTGCAGGAGCTGGGGAATTATTCTTGACCATCTTAGGGTTGCTGGGTCTGAAAACTAAACTGACAGACAGACTAACCAGAGAAAAGTACACCCACTTATTTATAAGTTTTGTGCGATATGGCAGACTTCACAAGGAAGTGATGACCCACAGAAACAGTTGGCCATGAGCATTTTTGTGCTTGGTTTGATAATGAGTGGACAGTTAGGGAAAAATAGTACAGGTTAAGGAGTATGAGGTACTGTAATAAATACGGGGAACTTATCAAGGCCTGCTTATTAGGATTCTTCTTTGTGTCCCTATGTCTTCAAAGAAAAGGATTCTTCTTTCCTCTGGGTATAGGGAGGGTACATCTCATAAGGGATATATGATCTGTTTCAGGGGGTAAGGACAGGGAGAAGGTCAGAGTGAACTTCCTGCCTCTTTGATTTTACCAAACACCTTCAGTTTAAAATATTCAACATGCCAAGTTACCATAGTTTGGGGTAGCATATCCTGGACCCCATCATTACAGTGGTTGACATGACCTAGAATCTGTAGTCTTAGCCTCTCCTAGAATCATTCTACAATAGTTATATGTCTGCCTGGAGTAAGACAAATTTGTGTTTTAATTCTTCTACTAAATATTGTTCTTGAATATCCATAAAGTGAGATAATAATAGTATTTACCTCAAATTGTATTTATGAGGCTTAAATGAGTCAATGAATGTAAAATGTTTAGTCCTGGGCATGGTACATAATAAATGCTTAACAAATAATACCTAGTTAACCCTGCAGTTGTGCACATATGATATAATATCACTCAAATGAATTGAGGAGACTTGGAAATGAATCATTCAACTGAGGATAATTTCCTGAGTCATATTTCAGCACTAAGTGCTGATGGGCAATACTGTTCCTTCCCACTGGTTATCATAAAGAGACATAATTGGACAAGATTAGATGGGGAAGACTTTTACAAGTCTTCCTGAGTATGTAAGAGACAAACATAACACCTTTGTGATCATTTCTGAAGGGTATAAAACAATTTCCTGAATCTTAGCTCATTTTGTAAACTCAAAATGAACTGACAGCTGATGCCTGCATTTTCCCAGAGGCAAAAATATGCCTCATCTGCAAATGGTGGTTTCACTGCAGCCTTAGGTGTACTACCAGCGGAGGCTAAGACTCTTCCTATTCATCAAATGACGCTGCACCAGGCTGTGTCACAGCATTGTTGAATGACAAGATGACCTTTCAGGAATTCTCTAGATCACTGATGGCCAAGGAGAATGAATTAACCAAACAGAGCCCATCAGGGGATTTCAGGAAAGGCTATTAATACAGGAAAGCATTAAGATGTAACCACACAGATTGGTGGAAACACAGCTAGATATTAGTGGCAGCAGTTTCAGTTTAAAACATTTCTTTTACCTTGTTTAAAAAATGGATATTTGTTCAGCTGCATCTCCTGTACCGTCAGTGCTGACCTGTCAGGGACCTGAGATCTAATGGAAAAGTGAGCTGATATGCAAATGACAGCATCAGAACCAGGAGCGATCATAAAAATGCAAAACCTAGCTTTTCTCCCCAACCCTGAGCCTATCACGATTTGGGTTGAAGATTTTTTAATGCTCCTTCTCTCTTTCTCTCTGCTGTTTTCTTTACCAACTTTTTCCATCCTAAAACTTTCAGAACTCAATCTCCATGTTGCTGCCTCCTAACTCATTTCTAACATTTGGTAGATTTACTTGCAGAAATAATTGTACCTTTCCACAAACTAATGTGCTGGATGTGGAGTGGATAAATATCTGTTTATAGCACTTGAAGGGCAATAGGCAGAGTCACATCAATCAAGTGACTCAGTATGAACTGCCATTTAAGATACCCCATGGGAGTGATTTTTTGTTCAGTTGAAGTGATTGTCATTTCTTTAAATTTCACATTTCTTCAGATGCAACCAAGGCATGTTAGCTAATGTAAAATGCAGAAGTAAAACATTTATTTATAAAGCAACAGCTTTGAAACAATATAGCATTCACAAGTCAAATACAGTTTCTTATTATGTGATAAGCATTTGCTAACGTGAGGCTTTATTGTGTAAACCCACCTGCATATGCAATGGTAAACAATTTCCTGACAACTTTGGTTGAGTCATGAAATAGTCTTAAAGCTGAAACATAAGTTACAATTTCTGGTAAAACCTGGGGTCTTCTGTGAAGCCTCAGGAGTTTGATTTCCCATGAATATCTTTAGATTACCTTGTGGTTCCCAAGCCTCTGTTCTGGTTCCTTTTTTCTCACTTTCTCTTTCTTTCTCCAAGAAAAATTTAGAAAGTCATCATTACTGAACATGTGTTGACTGTTTCCCACCATACTCTCCATGTGTCTTTGCATCCCAGAAGGGGGCAGCTAGGCAGTGGGAATGGCAGTCTGGGAGTCTGATCAGCTGATCAGGCTGATATAACCAGTCTATCAACCTCATCTCCCCTTCACCTCACTTCCACACTCTGCCTTCCCACCTTCTTCCACTCTCACCAGGACTTTAGACAAAGGCAATAGAACATGAGCTTTGGGGTCAGGCACACCTGTCTTTGAATCCTCCCACCTCACAAGCTGTGTGACCTGATAAGCTGCCTGCTCCACCCTGTCACAGTTCCTTCATATGACATGTGGCCAGGGTCACCATTTGACCTGCAATTTCTGGGCAAGTCTAGGTGTATGCTGTGTATCCTGACATACTCATCAATATTGCCTCTGTTCAATGTCTCAAGTATCCTGAACAGACCATAAAAATGAGGCATTTTATGTGTCTACTATAGTGCCCAGTAAATAGTTCCTTGAGATGATAACTTCTACTGTTATTAATAATTATTTGAAGTGATCTTCCCACCAGACCTCAGTGGATTTCTTGATGTGATGAGCTGGATGTGAGCTTAGAACTGAAAAATCCACTTTGTTTTTGCACTTTGTTTTAGAAACAAATAACACCCACCTAGTTTTGTTTTACAATCTCAACTGAATGTAGGGCTCACCAGAATAAAGCCACCAAAGCAAGAAGCAGTAATGACCAGTTTAAGGTGGAAAGGAGAATGGAAATTAGGCACAATTTCATTGTGAGCAGGGAAAAATTGACACTTAAAGCAAAAAAATAAAAATAAACTATTTCAGAGCAGGGTAGAATAAAGGTCAGGCATAGATGGATTTTCCAAAATTAGTTCTCCTCCGTGAGCTCCGTGAGTAGAGCCTGAGATGAACAGCCTGCCAGCACAGGGCCTTGGGAAGACAGGTGAAGTGTCTCAGCAGAGAGGAGGGGGCCCCAGTGATGCTCAAGGTAAAACATCAAACATCATCTATAGTGGAAATAGCAGACAAATTCACAGGAAAATCTTTGTTAGGGAGAAAAACAATAACTGGCCTTGTCTTACTTTTTCTGAGTCATCAACCCACTGCCAGACAGATTAACTGCTCAAAGTTATATGCCAGACCCTGGACTACACCCTGGTCATGTGGGATGTGACACACATTCCCTGCCCCAAGTAGCTCAGACTACAGACAAGGAGAGACACATGGCAGTGACAGCACTCTGTGCTGTGGAAAGGCATGCTGTGTAAGTTGGGAAGGGTAACCTCAGTAACAAAGGGCCCCAAGCCCTGTTGCTAGCCACAATAGATGGCATTTCCTGCCGTCATTGCAGAATAGTGCAGGAGTTTGCAAGGTAGTTTTCATGTGCTCTAACTATTCCCATGGCCTTAGAGTTTTCTTTTGGATACTTCACATCCAGTCAACAGGTAGAAGAAAGAGGAAACTAGAGGGTGTCACAGGAATATTTTTTGGGCTAGGTTTGGAAGTGGTGCCCACAAGCCATTCGTCAGAGCTGGTCACATTGGCCCCACATAATGCAGTACCTGGGCAGCCATTTTCTGGTAACAATTCTACAGGATGAATGGGGAGAATTAATCTTTTCTGATCAGCCAGCTGTTCATGGTACTTATACATGGAGGTGGTATGTGAGGGCAGTTCAGAGGAGAGAGATAACCCAACTGTGCATGTGTGTGTGTGTGTGTGTGTATTTATTGGGTGAGGGGCAGATATTAGCAATATCTCCATGGAATAATTGATATTTTAACCAAGTTTTACAGGAGAAATAGTATTTAACTCATGAAGGGCATTGGGAGAAGGAAGACAGTTTAAATATAAGGAACAGCATGTGCAAAGGTACTGGAGAGTTCATCCCATCATCTATACAACAAATACTATAAACGTGTCTTTTAAGTGCCAGAAATCATTCAAAATTCTGGGAATGCTGCTGTATACAGAACAGACAAGGCCTCCACTTGCCTCAACCCATATTCAAGTGGAAGGAGACAAACCACACAGAAGCAACTAAGTACACAACTCCAAACATCAAATAGCATGTTGTGTGGGAGAAGCGCATGCCTGTAAGTAGGGCTAGAGCCAAGGGTGAATGTTGAAAGTGTGGAAAAAGGAAGTGATAAATGATGAGACTGGAGAAGATGGAAAAGGTCAGCCAGGAAGTGGCCTTCATGCATTAATGGGCACCAGCAAGAGGAGACGGGCAGAGCTGTGAATTGTGGAAGCTTCCTGGCTTATGGCAGAGAGACGCCAGGTGTGGGTGCAGAGAGCCTGGTTAAAAGGCGTCTGAATAGACTTGGGATGAAATAGGAGCCATGGTTGGAGGGGTGGAAATGTGAGTGGGTGCAGTGCACACAGGGGAATTGCCCCTCCTTCCAGGTTTCAGGCAGAAAATGGGAAGAATGTGTTTGCATAACCCAGTCCAGTCCTTTTGGTTTGTGTACGTTTTTACTTTTAAAAATTTGTATATATACCCTCACAGAAAAATCTAAAACTTAAAATGTTACCGAGTTATCAGACAGTGCTGGGTACAGAGGAATAAATGTACATGTCTGTGTGTACACAGTCACATATATATTTATTTCTATGTGCATAGATATATTTTATAGACTGTGCTTCACCTGTGTGTACACAAGCTCCCCAGCTGTCTCTCCCAATTTCCCCACCACAGAGAGTCTCTTCCCTCCACCTGTACTCTGATACCTGCATCAGTTGGAATCACTGTGTGGAAGCCCACACCTTGCTGGGGCTCCAAGGTAGCACCCATCGAAATTCCCTCCAAGTCCTGATCTGGCTCCGACAACTGATCCCAGGACAGGCCACCACCTACTGAGGATGCCCCCTTCATCCTGCCTGGGCTCTGGGCCCTGCTTCAGTCATCACAGCATCCCTACACAACCTCCACAGCCACCTACCTCACTCAGACCTCCTTAGGAGCTCTACAACAACACATTTCCAGAAGAGAAGGGAGGAAAGAACAAGGGCAAGACAAAAAGTTCAAACGCACACATTTTTTTTTAAATCAGAAGATGGAGTTGACAGAGATGGAAGCAAGACTCATGTGTTTTTATTTAATGTTGATTTTTTTACCAAGTAAATCCTTAAATATTTAAACATGAGTTCCTAAAATTGAAAGTAAGTACACTTACATCCCTAATTGGTAACAGATCAAGAAAATAACTGTTGCAATGCTTTAAGGCAAATGTTTTAGCCTGCTTAGGGGGATGTGTTCTCAGGATAAAAGAAATGTAAAGTTTAACGCAGGAGTTAAAAGCAATAATACTGACATTTTTATTTTAAAACTAATATATGTATTAAAAGATACAGAAATAAATGTTAATATTAGCAAACGTTTTCTGTGTAAGAGAAAAGCAATGTTAGTATAAAAATTTAAGTTAAAGTAGAACTTCAGTATTGTTACATTTGTATAGAAAATTTCAATATGAACAAAGAATTTAAAATATATACCTGTGTATTTTCCCTATTTTTGACCATTGAAGAGCCTAGAAGCTTTGATGACCCAGTGGCAATGAGCACTCTCAGCAGCCAGAGTTTTGTCTTTACCTAGTTTCCCCATGAAAGGAATCAGGGCTCTTTAGAGAAGTGGCTGATTCTGGGTCTGGGAGAGGGAGTGCACTTGGTGAGCTGGGGACACCTTCCTGTGCCTGGAAAATAGGCAGTTTGAAGGTGCTCTTACTGGCCAAAGATGGGAAATCGCAACTTCAAAATGAATGAAATCCACTGACTATATGCAAAATTGTAAGTCTATAAAATGATACTCAGAAAAGAGAAAAACAAAGATAAAACAGGCAAAAAACATTTGAGGTCTACTCCTTACTATTAAAGGGAAAATCCAAATACATAACTATATACTTTGCCTATACAGAAGAAGCCGTTGATGAGATGAATCTCTCCCTTGCTCTTTCTCTCTGACAAAGATGGCCAACTAATAAACATAAAAGGAATGATAAAAATAGAGAAATCAACATTTTGCAACCCCTGGTGAAGTCACTGATGGAGGCAAGAATCATCAATGGATGATTAAGCCATTAATTAGGTGATACACTGATGGAGAGATGGATCCCCTAGTACTGCTCAAGTCTGACTCCACAGATTATCTGATTGTTTAAAAAAAGAAATAGAACTTTATGAGGGGGAGATGAGGCTGTCTTTGCTACTGTTAAAGAGTCAGTTAGATGTACCTCATGAGGTAAAGTAATATCATACAGCATCAATGATGATGTCTTGCCTGAAATGTTTAACCTGAATGTAATTCAGCCTCTATATCCACACTCCAGTTACAGAGAATTCATGGGTAAGTGAAATAAGGTAAATGCCACCAAAAATTCAGAAGCTGGACAAATTCAGAAACTAGGCCATTCTGAGGGACATCTGGCCTTGTCTCTTCAACAAGTTAATGTCATGCTAGAGAAAGGGGCAGGGGAGCAAAATTCTAGATTATAAGTTACTTAAGAAATGTGATGAACAAATACTGTGGGGAGTGGATCCTGCTAGGACAAAAATGGGGGTAACATACAATTTTTGGAGCGATTGGAAAATTTTGAATATGGATCAGATATTAGATTATGATACTAGAAAACTACCATTACTTA
Organism: Manis pentadactyla; assembly: GCF_030020395.1. Lineage (NCBI taxonomy): Eukaryota > Metazoa > Chordata > Mammalia > Pholidota > Manidae > Manis > Manis pentadactyla. The sequence continues at coordinate 40,057 of NW_026644740.1, forward strand.
TGTTAGCTATATAATGGTATTGATTTTAAGAAGGAAAATGTTCTGATTTTCATGATGTCCATTTAACTTATTTAAAATATTTTGGCTAAAAAAATTGATGATGTAAACATGTCAAAACTGTTAATATCTATTAATCTAGGTAATGGATATGTAGGCAGTCATTATACTCTATTTTCCTGTGTGTTTGGAAATATTTATGATAAAATGTTAAAAGCAATTCTGATTCCTAGGCTCCTACCCAGACCCACCAAATGAACCTAAATCCTTGCTGACATCTGTATTTTACCGCATATCCCATCTCAAAGAAGGAATGAGTGAATTAATGACTTTTTCATCTGTTGTAATCTTTCTAAAAAAATGTTTATAATGCCCCTTCTAGAAGCCAGGAACTTTTCTAGGTGCTGAAGATTCAACTCTGATTGAAACATACACAATGGATCATAAACCTGTGGAGCGAGGTACGCTGCCTTCTATACAGTAAGCCTCTTTAAAGCCAACCTATTTTTTAAAACTGTTAAATATAACACAAACCCAGAACACTGCCTAAAACAGATGGACAGATTAATGAATTTTTAGGCAGTAATACCGCCACCACCGACAGGACCCAGAGTCCTGCCCGTCAGCCAGGAGTATCCCAGGACCCCGCTCACATCCACACCCTCCCCAAGAGAAGGACTCAGAATGCCACTGTGAGGAGCAGAAGCAGAGTTTAGAGCCCTGCCCCCAAAATTCCTCTGAGTATTACCTTGCCCCACAAAAGGAAGGTCCTACATTTTCCCTTTTGTTCAAAAGGACCTATTTGCAAAATTTCACAGAACATCACAACTCAGACATGTGTATTACACATGTGACTCTCACTTTATAATATCAAGTAAATGCAGCAGCTCCAGGAAAGCTTTTTCCTGATTCACAGCGAATTTCAAGAACATAAAGTCATAAAAGGTGCAAACGCAAAATTCTATGATGGTGGGATGAAGAAATTTAAGTGTTATTTAGAGTTACCTCAGTGTCGGCCTCAAATTAGTAATGGTAATGTCGATGAGGCTGTTTGCTGTCATGTGGAGTGATGTTAAGAGGTGACCTGAGGTGTTGCTTGTTACTTAGGCTAGTTGAATCAACAGAGAAATAAGCTTTTCTCCATTTTTAATTTTTTTTAATAAAAAAGAACTTTAATCTTCTCCACATATTTTATGACTTTTTCCCTTCTCATCTCTAGGTCTCTCAGACCCAGAGATGAAATATAGTGAAAATGGACAATGTGTCCCCTGCCTGACTGTTCTCAGAATGCACAAACCTTGGAAACAATCCAAGGATTGAAAACTAAAGAGACTGCATTTAATGCGGCATTCTCAAAGCTCTAACACTAGGTAATTGTAAATTCACAGTGAAACACCACGTAGGCAGACTGCCGTGGGCATTAAGTAAATAATAGGCACACAGTGCAGCTTGGGGCATATCCCAGGACAGGGACAGTTCAGGGACAGCTGATGAGAGTGGGCAGGTCTCCCCTTTCAGCAACTCCATTTCCTGCGTATGTGGCCTTGGGCCCATGTGGAGCAGTAGCCTCAGCCCCTTGTGAGCAAATGGGGAAGATGCTGATGCCTCCCAGGAATGCGTGAGGACTGATGGCAACTCCCATACACCTGGCGTCCCCAGGGCCACTCTGCCTCCATCCACTACCTCACACCTCCTCGAGGTTTCTACCCCCTTGCTACTCAGGAGCAACAAGAAAATGTAGGAAACACACGTCTTTTTAAAGGGGGTGCTTTTGCCATTTCTACCCTCACCCCAGACAGGAGGCACCATGATTGCATCCTGAGACATCTTTTAATAGTTGTAATCACTTCCAACCTCTGTAATCTCTCTAAACCTCAATTTCCTCAAGTACAAAATGAGGATCGAGACGCCCTTACAATGGGACGGAGTGAAGAGTAAATGAGATAGGACATTTTTGTTTCTCTTAGTGGTGAGTCTGCGATGTTTCCCCATGTCTGCTGCACAGACAGGACCCACGTCATCCCTCCTGGCATGAACACAGCCGAGACCGTGTGCCTTGGGATGCAGCAGTGGGGCTGAAGGGTGACAGACGTGGCCTCGGGCACATGAAGCAAACTCCTGCCGCAGCCCGGGATCCCTACAGTGAGACCTGTAAAATGTCAGAGACGATCAGGGGCGATCGCTCTATGCTTCTCTCCACCTCTCCCTGCCTTTCCCGGGTGGTGAAGTCTCCCGCTACGGCCTCAGCATCTTCCTTGGGGTTTGGAGCTTGACACTCTATAAGTTTTAATGAGGAATAATAGCCAAATTTGGCTCTTTTTGTTTTCTCTTGTTCAAATACTTGTATTTGTTTGGTCTCTGGATGAAAAATACAAGTGTATCATGTCAGTATTGGGCTGGACATTAAATAAAAGTTAGACAGCATGGAGTGTCGTCAGTGGAGCAATGAAATTTACCCTTGGCTCTGGGGTTCAGGGTATAGTCTTCCTGGCCACTGAGTCACTGGGGGTTGGCATCCTCACCAGGAGCTAGAGGCACAGGCCATTTCTTTCTGGAATCTTCTTAAAGGGCCTGTGGTATCACAAGTGTGTTCTTTACTTTCATGTTTTTAATTTTTTTCATTTAAAAGAATTCCATGTATTCATAATGTTTTTTAAAAAATTGGAAAGCCATATAAGATGAATATGTCATTTTCGGAGTAGCTATTTATTGTGGATCTGACTTTTGGCAGACTTTTTTACTTCAATATTTGATAAATTTTTAGGACTATAAAACAATGGTTTCTTCTATAGGAAGCTATTAAAATGTCAAGGCATTAAAATTTCTATCACTCTTTTTCTCTCCTCTTTTATAGCTATAGATGTAATTTAATGGAGTGAATTATTCCATCTAAAGGCAGACCTAGAAGTAGTAATTCTATGCAGGCTGCCCAGTAAAGGTGGAAATATTGATTGATTGTTTCTTTTGGAAATTGTTGATAGGAATATCTCATAATCATTAATATTTTTAAAGCCTGGTTTACATGATATAGAGTCTTGTTACTAGCCCTATATCAATCGTCTGCTCAGAAGAGAATTTTGAAATGTAAGAGCAACTGGGTACATATAAATGTGATATCAAGAAGTATATACCAGGAGGAGGGATCGGAAGATGGCGTCGTGAGTAGAGCAGCGGAAATATCCTCCCCAAACCACATATATCTATGAAAATATAACAAAGACAACTCTTCCTAGAATAAAGACCAGAGGACACAGGACAATATCCAGACAACATCCACAACTGAGAGAACCCAGCGCCATGCAAAGGCGGTAAGATACAAGCGCCAGTCCGGCGGGAGCCGAGCGCCCATACCCCCAACTCCCGGTGGGAGAAGTATAGGCAGAGCGGAAGGGAGAAGGAGCCCAGGACTGCCGAACACCCAGCCCCAGCCATCCTGGGTAGAGTGTAGACACTGTGCGTTTGCAGGGGACCCTGGATACTAGGAAAACAGGGCAGCAAGAACAGTGAGCGGGCACCAGAGGCCTGGCACTGGAGGACACCAGAAAAGCGAGTGACAATTTTTTTTTCTGTTTTGTTTTGGCGCACGCTTTTTGGAAGTCTTAAAGGGATACGGACCCCAATACTAGGGAAACAGGATAGAAAGTCTGGTGAGAAGATGCCTGAGGCTGGCGCCGGAGAATAAAGTAAAACGAGAGGACAACATTTTTTTTGTTTTCTTAATTGAAAAATTTTTCTTGTTGTTCTCGTTGTTTTGTTTTGGCGGGTATTTTTTGGAAGTCTTAAAGGGGCAGGGTGGGACACTTAATCCATTTGTAGGGAATCTGGGGATCTCTGGGCAAAATAACCCCTGGGCTGCAGGGAGCAGGGAGGCACCTTACAGAGATAAATAGCCTCCCAGCCGCTCCCACTCCAACGCGACTCAACCACATTGGAGCAGCTGCCCAAGCCAGGCCACGCCTAGAGCAACAGCGGAGATAAACTCCATAGCAGTCGGGGAGGAAGCAGAAACCGTGTCTGCACGAAGCTGCCCAGCACAAGCCACTAGAGGTCGCTGTTATTCCAGGATAGGAGGGCCACAAACCAACAAGAAGTGATGTCCTTCCAGCCGTCACTCATTCCAGCTCTGCAAACTATTCCTATCACCATGAAAAGGCAAAGCAACAGGCAGTCAAAGATCACAGAGACAGCACCAGAGAAGGAGACAGACCTAACCAGTCTTCCTGAAAAAGAATTCAAAATAAAATCATAAACATGCTGACAGAGATGCAGAGAAATACGCAAGAGATATGGGATGAAGTCCGGAGGGAGTTCAAAGATTCCAGAAAGGAGATCACATTAATGAAACAAACTCTGGAAGGGTTTATAAGAAGAATGGATAGGATGCAAGAGACCATTGATTGAACTGAAACCAGAGAATAGGATCGCATAGAAGCTGACATACAGGGAGATAAAAGGATCTCCAGGAATGAAACTATATTAAGAGAACTGTGTGACTAATACAAAAGGAACAATATCCGTATTATAGGGGTTTCTGAAGAAGAAGAGAGTGGAAAAGAGATGGAAAGTATCTTAGAAGAAATAATTGCTGAAAACTTCCCCAAACTGGGGGAGGAAATAATCGAACAGACCACGGAAATACACAGAAACCCCAACAGAAAGGATCCAAGGAGGAAAACATAATGACACATAATAATTAAAATGGCAAAGATCAAGGACAAGGAAGTAAATTTAAAGGCAGCTAGAGAGAAAAAGGTCACCTATAAAACAAAACCCATCAGGCTTACATCAGACTTCTTGACAGAAACCATACAGGCCAGAAGAGAATGGCATGATATATTTAATACAATGAAACAGAAGGGCCTTGAACCAAGGATACTGTATCCAGTACGACTATCATTCAAATATGACGGGATTAAACAATCCCCAGACAAACAAAAGCTGAGGGAATTTGCTTCCCACAAACCACCTCTACAGGACATCTTACAGGGACTGCTCTAGATGGGAGCACTCCTAGAAAGAGCACAGCACAAAACACCCAACGTATGAAGAATCGAGGAGGAGGAATAAGAAGGGAGAGAAGAAAAGAATCTCCAGACAATGAATATAACAGCTCAATAAGCGAGCTAAGTTAGGCAGTAAGATACTAAAGAGGCTAACCTTGAACCTTTGGTAACGACGAATTTGAAGCCTGCAATGGCAATAAGTACATATCTTTCAATAGTCACCCTAAATGTTAATGGGCTGAATGCACCAACCAAAAGACACAGACTAATAGAATGGATAAACAAACAAGACCCATCTATATACTGCTTACAAGAAACTCACCTAAAACCCAAAGACATATACAGACTAAAAGTCAAGGGATGGAAAAACTTATTTCAAGCAAACAACAGCGAGAAGAAAGCAGGGGTTGCAGTACTAATATCAGACAAAATAGACTTCAAAACAAAGAAAGTAAGAAGAGATAAAGAAGGACACTTCATAATGATAAAGCTCTCAGACCAACAAGAAGATATAACCACTCGAAATATATATGCACTCAAAACAGGAGCACCAGCATATATGAAACAAATACTAACAGAACTAAAGGGGGAAATATTCTGCAATGCATTCATTTTAGGAGACTTCAACACACCACTCACCGCAAAGGATAGATCCACCGGGCAGAAAATAAGTAAGGACACGGAAGCACTGAACAACACAGTAGAGCAGATGGACCTAATAGACATCTATCAAACGCTACATCCCAAAGCAACAGGATATACATTCTTATCAAGTGCACATGGAACATTGTCCAGAATAGACCACATAATAGGCCACAAAAAGAGCCTCAGAAAATTCCAAAAGATTGAAATCCTACCAACCAACTTTTCAGATCATAAATACATAAAATTAGAAATAAACCATACAAAGAAAGCAGAGGCTGACAAATATATGGAGACTTAACAACACCCTCCTAAATAATCAAAGGATCAATGACCAAATCAAAATGGAGATCCAGCAATATATGGAAACACATGACAACAACAACCCTAAGCCCCAACTTCTGTGCGACACAGCAAAAGCAGTCCTAAGAGGAAAATATATAGTAATACAAATCCAAGCATATTTAAAAAAGGAAGAACAATCCCAAATGAATGGTCTAATGTCACAATTATTGAAATAGGAAAAAGAAGTTCAAATGAGTCCTAAGGTCACCAGAAGGAGGTACATAATAAAGATCAGAGAAGAAATAAATAAAACTGAGAAGAATAAAACAATAGCAAAAATCAATTACACCAAAAGCAGGTTCTTCGAGAATATAAACAAAATAGATAAGCCTCTAGTTAAACTTATTAAGAAGAAAAGAGAGTCAACACAAATCAACAGTATCAGAAAGGGGAAAGGAAAAATCACGAGAGACCATACAGAAATGCAAAGAATTATTTGAGAATACTATGAAAACCTATATGCTAACAAGCTGGGAAACCTAGGAGAAATGAAAAATTTCCTACAAAAATACAAGCTTCCAAGACTGAACCAGAAAGAAACAGAAAATCTAAACAGAACAAATTACCGGCAACGAAATTGAAGCGGTAATTAAAAAACTACCAAAGAACAAAACCCCGGGCCAGGTGGATATACCTCGGAATTTTATTAGACATGCAGGGAAGACATAATACCCTTTCTCCTTAGAGTTTTCCAAAAAAATAGACGAGGAGGGGTTACTCCCAAACTCATTCTATGAAACGAATATCACCCTAATACCAAAACCAGGCAAATACCCCACCAAAAAAGAAAAATACAGACCAATATCCCTGATGATCGTAGATGCAAAAATACAAAACAAAATATTAGCAAACCAAATTCAAAAATACATCAAAAGGATCATACAACATGACCAAGTGGGATTCATCCCAGGGATGCAAGGATGGTACAACATTCGAAAGTCCATCAACATCATCCACCACATCAACAAAAAGAAAGACAAAAACCACATGATCATCTCCATAGATGATGAAAAAGCATTTGACAAAGTTCAACATCCATTTATGATAAAAACTCTCAGCAAAATGGGAATAGAGGGAAAGTACCTCAATATAATAAAGGCCATCTATGATAAACCCACAGCCAACATTATATTGAACAGCGAGAAGCTGACAGCATTTCCTCTGAGGTCGGGAACTAGACAGGGATGCCCACTCTCTCCACTGTTATTTATCATAGTACAGTAGGCCCTAGCCAGGGCAATCAGACAAAACAAAGAAATACAAGGAATCCGATCGGTAAAGAAGAAGTTAATCTGTCACTATTTGCAGAAGACATGATACTGTACATAAAAAACCTTAAAGACTCCACCCCAAAACTACTAGAACTGATATCGGATAACACCAAAGTTGCAGGATACAAAATCAACACACAAAAATCTGTGGCTTTCCTATACATTAACAATGAACCAACAGAAAGAGAAATCAGGAAAACAACTACATTCACAAATGTATCAAAAAAAATTAAATACTTAGGAATAAACCTAACCAAAGAAGTGAAAGACTTATACTCTGAAAACTACAAGTCAATCTTAAGAGAAATTAAAGGGGACACTAACAGATAGAAACTCATCCCATGCTCGTGTCTAGGAAGATTTAACATCATCAAAATGGCCATGCTGCCCAAAGCAATATACAGATTTGATGCAATCTCTATGAAACTACAAGCAACATTCTTCAATAAACTGGAACAAATACTTCAAAAATTCATATAGAAACACCAAAGACCCCGAATAGCCAAAGCAATCTTGAGAAAGGAGAATATGTAGGGGGGATCTCACTCCCCAACTTCAAGCTCTATTAAAAAGCCATAGTAATCAAGACAATTTGGTACTGGCACAAGAGCAGAGCCACAGACCAATGGAACAGACTAGAGAATCCAGATATTAACCCAGACATATATGGTCAATTAATATTTGATAAAGGAGCCATGGACATACAATGGCGAAATGACAGTCTCTTCAACAGATGGTGCTGGCAAAACAGGACAGCTACATGTAGGAGAAAGAAACTGGACCATTGTCTAACCCCATATACAAAATTAAATTCAAAATGGATCAAAGACCAGAATGTAAGTCATGAAACCATTAAACTCTTGGAAGAAAACATAGGCAAAAACCTCTTAGACATAAACATGAGTGACCTCTTCCTTAACATATCTCCCCAGGCAAGGTAAACAACAGCAAAAATGAATAAGTTGGACTATATTAAGCTGAATAGCTTCTGTATGGCAAAAGACATCATCAGTAGAACAAAAAGGAACCCTATAGTATGGGAGAATATATTTGAAAATGACACATCCGATAAAGGCATGATGTCCAGAATATATAAAGAGCTCACTCGCCTCAACAAACATAAAACAAATAACCCAATTAAAAAATGGGCAAAGGAACTGAACAGACAGTTCTCCGAAAAAGAAACACAGATGTCCAACAGACGCATTAAAAAATGCTCCACATTAATTATTATCAAAGAAATGCAAATTAAAACTACAATGAGGCATCACCTCACATTAGTAAGGATGGCTGCCATCCAAAAGACAAACAACAACAAATGTTGGCAAGGCTGTGGAGAAAGGGGAACCCTCCTACACTGCTGGTGGGAATGTAATTTAGTTCAACCATTGTGGAAAGCATTATGGAGGTACATCAAAATGCTTAAAAAAGATTTACCATTTGACCCAGGAATTGCCCTCCTAGGAATTTACCCTAAGAATGCAGCAATCAAGTATGAGAAAGATCAGTGCACCCCTATGTTAATCGCAGCACTATTTACAATAGCCAAGAATTCGAAGCAACCTAAATGTCCATCGATAGATGAATGGATAAAGAAGATGTGGTACATATACACAATGGAATACTCCTCAGCCATAAGAAAAGGGCAAATCCTACCATTTGCAGCAACATGGATGGAGCTGGAGGGTATTATGCTCAGTGAAACAAGCCAAGCGGAGAAAGAGAAATACCAAATGATTTCCCGTATCTGTGGAATATAAGAATAAAGGAAAACTGAAGGAACAAAACAGCAGCAGAATCACAGAACTCAAGAATGGACTAACAGGTACCAAAGGGGAAGGGACTGGGGAAGATGGGTGGGTACATCTTGAGAAGGGGGAGAGAAGTAGGGGGGTATTAAGATTAGCATGCATGGGTGGGTAGGAGCAAAGGGAGGGATGTACAACACAGAGAATGCAAGTAGTGATTCTACAACATTTTGCTATGCTGATGGACCGTGACTGTAAAGGGGTTTATGGGGCTACATGGTATAGGAGAGAGCCTAGTAAACATAATATTCATCATCTAAGTATAGATTTGTGATACCAAAAAAAAAAAAAAGGCAGTTCCTGTGTGTTAACATCCAACTAGTCCTACAGAAGAGTATAAAGGGCATATAAAAGTGTAGGCAAAGGGACTGTTTGTGTTTATACAAAGGATCAAAGCCTAATTGATCTACCCCGAAAATGCACTAAAATATGATATGAAAAAAACTTCCAACATCAGCACTCTCTGGAAGACTCATACCAGAAGATGATCATCAAAACCCCCAAAAAAGATCCACGCAGTGCTACAGCTGTAGATGCACTCATCCCACCAGTTCTTTGATTTGCCATGGGAATGAAGAAGGAGATATCTAAGCTGGCCTGTGCATACAGTAAAACAACAAATTTGACTGGATCTATACTGTTGGAACTCAACCAAGAATTAGAAGTGCAAATTGTAACGCTCCAAAATCTTACAACTACAGACTATTTACTGTTAAAAGAACATAAGGGATGTGAACATTCCCCAGGAATGGGTTATTTAAATTCTTTGATTTCTCTCTGACTGTTCAAGTTCAGTTGGACAAAATCGACCATATCATAGATAAGTTTTCACAAATGCCTAAGGTGCCGAACTGGATTTCTTGGTTTCACTGGAGATGGCTGGTAATTACAGGTATGCTTTGGTTATGTAACTATACTCCTATTATGTAAATGTGTGTGCGCAATTGAAGTAGTAGCTTAAAACCTATACATGCTGAAGTTACTCTACAAGAAGATATGTCAAAGAAGTAATCAATCTTCCCATGTTTTCTTCTGCCTGCTACTTCTATTGCTTTTCTTCTTAATTTCTAATTACAACCCTTAAATAAAATTCGTGCCTCATATCAAAGTTACCGAGTATCATAATTCCTCCAACTGTTAAAGATACCTCAAGACAAATGCTGGGAATAGAAGCTACAGGGCATAAATATGCAAATAAATTAAAAGCTAACCATTTCAAACAGTAAGGCTTCTCTCTCACTTACCAAATTTACATTTCCCTGTATGGCTCTAGAAGATGACTGGTTAGCCAGAGATGGGTAAGATTCCTCAAGGGAGGAACAACCTAAGACAGGCACAATTGCATTGTGTCATCAGATGAGAAATTGGGGATCAACAGAGGTGAGGCTTAGAACCACACCCCCCCTGTTCTGAGAGAAATCTTCTGCATACGTGGATGTTTTATTGCCCTTGTCTAGCTTGGATTAACACATAGTCTACAGGCACACACCTGATCATCTACATTTGCTCTCTTACAACACTAAACTATGTTTTCTACCTTTATCTTGTATCTACCTACCACTACAGCTTTTTATTAAAAATAATAATAGTAAAGAGAGAAATGTGGTACTCACATATAAATCAAGTATAAAAATCAAATGAGTATTCATATTTGAACTGACTGTTTATAGTTCATAATGCATGAACAAAACCGAAAGTTTCTGTGATGACTGCACTTTTACTGATCACCATGTAACTTATTCACTATGGAAGAATTTGTTCTCCATGGAGGAACTTGTTTGTTATGCCTCAGAAGAATGGAGACTGACGAAAACTAGTCTTAGGGTGGATTAATGATTGTCCATTGATCATTGACTTCCCTATACAGAAATTTATTGTTGTTAAAAACCATTTGATCTATAAATATGAGAGATGCCCTAACAAACAAACAAACAAAAAATGTACAAACTTCCAATTGTAAAATAAATAAGTAACCATGATGTAATGTATAGCATGAGGAATATAGTCAAAATATTGTAACAACTTAGTATGGTGATAGCTGGTACCTAGAATTATCATGGATATAAATGTTAAATCAATATATTGTTCGCCTGAAACTAATGTAATGTAATACTGTGTGTCAAATACCCTTCAATTAAAAAATAAATATATTAAAAAAAAGAAATAGATTTATTAGATAGATGGTAGATATTCATAGATTAAATGAAAAGATTGACAGAGATGACAGAATGATTAGATATATATAGATGACAGATGATAGACTAAATAGAATAGATGATGTAGGGAGGTTATATTAGAAAGATAGATGATAGATAGGTACAGAGTTATGAACTGAATTTTTGGGACCTCACCTCACCATCTTCTGCTCCTCTAACCATCTGCCCCCACAACACACACACACACACTCACACACACACACACACACACATACATACACTCACACAAGTTCATATTTGAACTGAGACAGGGTTGAAGACCTAACCCCCACTGTCATGATATTGTGAGGTGGGGCCTTTGGAGGTAATTGGGTTTGGAAGATATCATGGGGGTGTGGGTGGAGCTGCCATTATGCAGTCAGTGCTATTAAGAGGAATTGAAAACAGAGCTTTCTCCCTTGACCCTGTGAGGACACAGCATGGATGTGGCCATATGCAAACCAGAAGAAGGGACCACACCAGGAACTGAACCTGCCTTGGTCTTGGACTTCTGCTTTCAGAATAGGGAGAAATCAGTGTCTATGGATGAAAATCCCACTCAATGACACTCTGGTTATCAGTTTGAGCAGGCTAACATAGACATGTAGGAATACAGAGATGCACTTAGACGATGGATGGAGAGAACCTACGCATAGATATACGTGCTAAGCTGTCTGCATAGGTATTTGTATCCAACCACCTCTGCACTTTGAAGTTTGCACCGTATGGGGGAAACACTAGGAGCACAACCTATGCACGTTTCTTTTTTAATGTGTGGGCTGCAGTTTCCACTAACTGGGGTCTCCGTTAACTCTCAGCCGTGTGTGCGTGTCTTTACGTGTGCATGTGTGTGTGTACACCACTGCCTCTATCGGTCTACAATCACAGGAGATGCAAAAGTAACAAAGGAACGCAGGCAAGGCAAACATCTTGCAAACTATGACCAGAAAGAGTACGATTATCCACTAGCCTCTGGGGCTATCTTTGCCAAGTGTTTCTATGCAGTTTTAGAAAGATATTGCTGGAAATGTTGCTGGGACCATTCTGAACCATCAAGTTAGTTAAGGTAATAAGCCAGGACAGGAGATCAGCAAAGAGCACAAACGGTGTGTCTCCTACATATCAGGCCAAGGTGTACAGGCTTTAATTCTACTACACCACTTCATCTCACCATGGCTGACGTTTGATGACCTTATTCAACACCTTCATCTGTGAGTAAAAAGTTACTTCAGAATCACCTCCCTTAACAGAAAATAAATAAGTGCAGAGACATAAACATTCCTAGAATTCCTGCCACCATCACACAACTCTTTATGCTCAGCACCCTTTTCATATGAACGGAAATATAGCTCTAAATGCTACTAATCCATTTTAGATAGACCTCACTCACATCTAAATGCCTAAATGCACTGAAACTCAACCTCCACCTTGACAGCAGAGGGGAGCAGTTTTCCCACATGCTAGCTGGCCTGCCACCTTAGCAAGCCCATAGGCCGCCGGCACACAAGAGCACCGCATGTCGCCGAAAGGCAGTTCCCTTAACCAGTGATTACATGCATGGTCACTGGAGATGGGCCACCAAGGAGGGCCGCTGAGGTGACATCGGTGCACAGGCATAACGACCTACTACAGGGCATGCCCCTGAATCGGACCCTGCAGGCCCGCCAGAGTGTTTGCTGCATGGGTTCTCGGATAGGCCCCACAGCTCACACAGCTGCCACAGCAGGAATGGCCCAGGGGCAGAGCAGCCTGAGGGGCCTGGCCTGCACATGTTCAAGAGCCCAGCAGCCAACCACTCTATCCAAACCCAGCAGACTCTTGCCACCTACGCAGGAGAAGTTCCCACACAAGGCCACTCCTCTCGAGACCCAAACACACAGCTAATTCATATAAACAAACACAAGGAATTGAGACTGAGAACGACAAAGAGGAATCAAAGTGCACCTAGTGACAGAACGTTGACAAAAGTGAGAAAACAGATACATAGACAAATGATTGATACATAGATTGGACTGATATACATACATATGGATGATAGATTAATTAGATAGATACACAGATGATACAAGATAGATGATAGAACATAGATAGATGATAGACAGATACATAGGTATATAGATTACATAGATAGATAAAGAGATACGTAGGTAGGTAGATAGGAAAGCATCATACTAAACATGCTATCTTTCCCTCAAGACTATCTACATGCTCCCTTATAGGAGCCTCACTTGAAATCCAAGGACACAAACTACAATCCAAAGGGGCGGGGACAGGTAGCCTACACAAGTGAAACTGAGAAACAAACAAACAAACAAATGGATTCTGTTTGAGTCCCCAGAGACAGTCAATAGAAAATAGCCTTATCTAGCCAACGTGAATTCTTTTTGTTTGGTATCAGCAGTGTCCAGCCATAGATTTAGTGGTACAGCAATGTCCTTCTCATTTTTTCTCACCTCAATAACTGAATTGCTGAATAATATGTGTCTGGGTTTTGAAATCACTGGGTTTTATGATGTTCTTGAATGTAAAGAAGTAATAACCACCTAAAGAAGGAAGTTTGGACACTCAAACAAACACGTAACTCCACAACACTCTCATTGCTCCCAAATGCTCCTGTTTAGAAAAATGTGTTCCTTTTTATTTGTCCCTCCTCATATTAGCGGTGATCACGCCAATGTCCCTCAAACACGGTGGTGAATAAAACACCAAGTAGAGTGTTCTGTCTTCAACAGGCCCAGAGGAAGGATACTTGTTGTCTTCAGGGAGCACTTATTCAATGAATGTGTCTAAATACAGTCAGCAAGTGAGAAGGAGGTAAAAGAGGACAGAGGTCAGAGATATGGGAGCAAGTCCCTGCACCACCATTTACTGGTTTTGTAAGCACACGCGGCTGTATCGACCTGAAAGTTTCTCAGTGAACCCAGTGCTCTACCTATGGCCTAGTTATCTTGCAAGGTTTTTGGAAGCATAATGTAGGGAAATGACCTAGGCGATGTTGTTAACTGTTCTGTACATAAGGATAGATGGGCAGACAAAAAGATGATTGATTCATAGATAGTTAGATAGATGACAGATGAAAGATGATAGACATGACAGATAGATGATAGGAAGATAGATAGATAGATAGATAGATAGATAGATAGATAGATAGATAGACTCATAGATAGGTACATAGATAGATACATAGATAGATGATAGATAGATAGAAGGACAGATAGAAGAATGGATAGATAGATAGATAGATAGATAGATAGATAGATAGATAGATAGATAGATAGACAGATAGACGGACAGACAGACAGACAGACAGACAGATAGATAGATAGAAACATACATACATACATACATACAGATGCATATCGATTAACACAAAGCTGTTGCTCATAACCAGGAGATCAATGGTGAAAGCAGATAGAGAAACTACGAACAAAAAGTTAGAATGAAGTCCAGTTTAAAAATTGCAGTAAGCAGCCATAAGAAGAAAACAAATCCTACCATTTGCAATGATGTGGATGGAGCAAGATGGTACTATGCTCAGTGAAATAGGCCAGGCGGAGAAAGACAAGTAGAAAATGGTTTCACTCATGTGTGGAGTATAACAACAAAGAAACACTGTAGGTAAAATACAGCAGCAGACTCACAGAACCCAAAAGTGGACTAACAGTTACCAAAGGAAAAGTGACTGGGCAGGGTGGGTGGGAAGGGAGGGAAAAGGGCGGGGAGAAAGGAAGGGTTCATTAGGATTAGCATTTATAATGTGTGGGGTGGTGGGAGCACGGGGAATGCTGTACAACACAGAGAAGTCAAGTAGTGTTTCTACAGCATGTTACTACATGCTGATGGACAGCTACTGTAACGGGGTGTGTGGGTGGACATGGTGAAGGGGTCTAATCATACAACTACGCTGATGGACAGCTTCTCTAACGGAGTTTTTTGGGGGACTTGTACTTGGTGATCATAATGTTCTAGCGTGATTGTAGATTAATGTTAACAAAAAATATTTTTTAAGGGCAATAAGTACACAGCTCTCAATTGTCAGAATAAAAGGACAGGCTCTGTGTGCTCTAATCAAAAGACACATGGTTAAAAGACGGGATGGAAACTCAAGACCACCTATGTGCTCCTTTACAGGAGAATCACTTGAGTTCCAAGGACGAAGACAAACTAAAAATTGAGTTGGTTTGGATAGGTAACCTACACAAGAGAAACTGAAAAAAAAAGTAAAGATGTGCTGATGGGTTTAAAGATGGTGGCTCACGTGAGAGGGGAGGCGGAATCCTCCACCCAAAACCAAAATTACATACTTACATACTATATGGAAATAGAACAACTATACCAAATCCTGGAAGAGCAGCAGGGAACAACGCTGCTGTGGCAGGCTTTCAACTCTAGGAGAAGTGTGATGTACAGTCCTGGAGATGTGCTCTGGGAGCACGAACCTACCGTACACGTGCTATGCTCTGGAGAATCGGTGGAGTTGGAAATCAAAGACAGGTAGAAGACTTCGAGGGACTTGAGATTCCAGCCACTTGTGGGACAACACAGGGATCCACATCCAGCCAATGTGGGACAAAAGAAAGGCGGACAGTCTGAGAGACTTCCTAACAGCGAGAGAACTGCTAAAGGGGCAAAGCTGCCACAGGGCTTGCCACTCAGGAGAAAGGACAGGTGCGCCAAAGTGCCCGGGTACATTCTGGACAGCAGTCAGGGGAGCTTTCAGGAGCTCCGGGCACTCCATCCCCCTGGCTGACCTCGCAGCTCCAAGGCAACTTACCGTGCTGTGACTGGTAGACGGCCTGCCTTCCCACTGGCACCGATCTGAAAAATGGCTGCCCCCACCTACGGCAGCTTCTCCCTGCATGCTCCGCAAACTGGCCCTGGCACTGGAGACGGGCACTGTGGCTGGGAAGCACGAAAGACCTCTTTCCCCCCAGCGGGGATGGGCACCGGCACTGCTCCCCGGGACCCCTGCCATCCGCCCAAGGTCTGAGCATCTCCAGAGAGTAACGCTTCTGGGAGCTATAGGGCGGCACCTACAAATATGAAACTTCAAAGGAACCTGGTAAATGGACTCAAATCAATCTTCCTGAAGTAAGTGATCTCAAAATAAACATCAGGAGCATCCTCAGGGAGCTACAGAAAATAAAACCGCAGGGCAGAGAAAACATGGCAGCATGAGTAGGACAGTGGGAATCTCCTCCCATAATCACATATATTTTTGAAAATACAACAAATTCAAATAATCCTAAAAGAGAGACCATAAGACACAGGACAACAGCCAGACTACAACTACACCAACGACAACCCAGCACCTGGTGAAAGGGGTAAGATAGAATCCCCAGCCAGGCATGACCTGAGTGACCCTTCCCCAGCTCCCGGCAGGAGAAGAATAGGCAGAGCGGGAGGGAGACGGAGCCCAAGATTGCTGAACAACTAGCCCCAGCCACCTGCACCAGAGCACAGACACAGTGCATGCGCGGGGGGCCCTGGATACTAAGGAAACAGGGCAGCAAGTCCTCTGAGCAGGTGCCGAAGATGATGCCCCTGTGACAAAGAAAAGCGCGGGCTTTTTGAAAGTCTGAAAGGGACAGGGACTTAACAGCTAGAAGGAAACCACACAGGTCACCGACCAGCAGCTGGAAAGTACTGGGAAAACCGGGCACACTAACACCCTGGGCAACAGCTCTGAGACCACTCATGGAGGTAAACCACCAAGCAGCTACCCCATCCACTACCAATAGAGGCACTGTGAAAGCAGAGAAGCAGCCTAAGGTAAAACGCCCACAGAAAGGGAAGTTCCTCCACTCCGGCCAGGCAAGACACAAAGACCCAGTCTACACGCAATTACCCAACACAAGCCACGAGGGGTCGCAGTTGTCCCAGTAAAGAAAGGCCAGTAGCATTTGAAAAGTTTGGCCCACCCAGCTGACAGCCAGTAGCACCTGTCCACATGAAAAGGCCAAAAAATATGAACCAGACAAGAGTAACCCAGACAGCTTTGGCATCTGCTACATCTTCCCCTGAGAAGGAACCTGGGGAGACAGATTTTGCCAGTCTTCCTAAAAAATAATTAAAACAAAAGTCATAAACATGCTAATGGACTTGCAGAGAAATATGCAAAAACTAAGGAAGGAGAATACAGAAATAAAAAAATCTCTGGAAGGACTTCAAAACAGAATGGACGAGATTCAAGAGACCATTGATGGACTAGAAAACAGAGAACAGGAACGCAGAGAAGCTGGTGCAGAGAGAGATAAAAGGATCTCCAGGAATGAAAGAATTTTAAGAGAGCAGAGTGACCAATCAAAAAGGAATAATATAGGCATTATAGGAATACCAGAAGGAGAGGACAGATAAAGGGATAGAAAGTGTCTTTGAAGAAATAATTGCCGAAAACGTCCCTAAACTAGGGGAAGAAATGGCTTCTCAGACCACAGAGGTACACAGAACTTCCATGACAAGGGATCCAAGGCAGGCAACACCAAGACACATAATAATTAAAATGGCAAAGATCAAAGACAAGGACAAAGAATTAAAGGCATCCAGAGAGGAAAAAAAGGTTACCTACAAAGGAAAACCCATCAGGCTATCATCAGACTTCTCAACAGAAACCCTACAGCATAGACGAGAATGGCATGATATACTTAATGAAATGAAACAGAAGGGCCTTGAACCAAGACTACTGTATCCAGCACGAATATCATTTAAATATGAAGGAGGGATTAAACAATTCCCAGACAAGAAAAAGTTGAGGGAATTTGCCTCCCACAAACCACCTCATCAGGGCATCCTACAGGGTCTGCTCTACATGGGAGCACTCTTAAAAAGAGCACAGAAAAAAACACCCAACATATGAAAAAGGGCGGAGGATGAATAAGAAGGGAGAGAAATAAAGAATCATCAGACCGCTTTTATAATAGCTCCACAAGTCAGTTAAGTCAGACAGTAAGATAGTAAAGAAGCTAACCCTAAACCTTTGGTAAACACAAACTTAAAGCCTGAAATGCAATAAATTCATACCTTTCAATAATCACCCTAAATGTAAATGGACTGAATGCAAAAATCAAGAGACACAGAGTAATAGAATGGATAAAAAAGCAAGATCCATCCATATGCTGCTTACAAGAGACTCACCTCAAACCCAAAGACCTGCACAGACTTAAAGTCAAGGGATGGAAAAAGATATTTCATGCAAACAACAGAGAGAAGAAAGGTGTTGCAATTCTGGCATCAGACAAAACAGACTTCTAAATAAAGAAAGTAACAAAAGACAAAGAAGGACATTACATAATGATAAAGGACTCAGCCCATCAAGAGGACATAACCATTATAAATATATATGGACCCAATACAGGAGCACCAACATACCTGAAACAAATATAAACAGAACTAAAGGAGGAAATAGAATGCAATGCATTCATTCTAGGAGAGTTCAACGCACCACTCACTACAAAGGACAGATCCACCAGAAAGAAAATAAGTAAGGACACAGAGGCACTGAACAACACATTAGAACAGATGGACCTAATAGACTTCTACAGAAGACTACATATGAAAACAACAGGATGCACATTCTTCTCAAGTGCACATGGAACATTCTCCAGAATAGACCACATACTACGCCACAAAAAGAGCCACAGTATATTCCAAAAGATTGAAATCTTACCAACCAACTTTTCAGACCACAAAGGCATAGAATGAGAAATAAAGCAAAAAGTCTCAAAAACACATGGATGCTAAACAACACGCTCCTAAATAATCAATGGATGAGTGACCAAATGAAAATGGAGATCCAGCAATATAAGGAAACAAATGAGAACAACAACACTAAGCCACAACTTCTGTGGGACACAGCAAAAGCAGTCTTAAGAGGAAAGTATATAGCAATCCAGGCATATTTAGAAAAGGAAGAACAACCCCAAATGAATGGTCTAATGTCTCAATTATTGAAATAGGAAAAGAAAAACAAATGAGGCGTAACGTCAGCAGAAGGAGGGACATAATAAAGATCAGAGAAGAAATAAATAAAACTGAGAAGAATAAAACAGTATCAAAAATCAATGAAACCAAGAGATGATTCTTTGAGAAAATAAACAAAATAGATAAGCCTCTAGCCAGACTTATTAAGATGAAAAGAGAGTCAACCAAATCAACAGTATCAGAAAAGAGAAAGGAAAAATCATGAGGGAACCCACTGAAATGCAAAGAATTATTAGAGAGTACTATGAAAACCTATATGCTAACAAGCTGGGAAACCAAGGAGAAATGGATAACCTCCAAGAAAAATACAAACTTCCAAGACTGACCCAGAAAGAAACAGAAAATCTAAACAGACCAATTACCAGCAATGAAATTGAAGCAGTAATCAAATTCTACCAAAGAACAAAAACCCCGGGCCAGATGGATTTACCTCTGAATTTTACTAGACATACAGGGAAGACATAATACCCATTCTCCTTAAAATTTTCCAAAAAATAGAAGAGGAGCGGATACTCCCAAACTCATTCTATGAAGCTAACAACACCCTTATAGCAAACCAAGGTAAAGAAACCAGCAAAAAAGAAAACTACAGACCAATATTCCTGATGAAAGTAGATGCAAAAATTATCAAAAAAATATTAACAAACGGAATTCAAAAATACATCAAAAGGATCATACACCATGACCAAGTGGAATTCATCCCAGTGATGCAAGGATGGTACAACATTCGAAATTCCATCAACATCATCCAACACATCAATAAAAAGAAAGACAGAAACCACATGATCATCTCCGTAGATGCTGAAAGAGCATTTGACAAAGTTCAACATCCATTCATGATAAAAACTCTCAGCAAAATGGGAATAGACGGCAAGTACCTCAACACAATAAAGGCCATCTATGATAAACCCACAGCCAACATTATATTGAACAGTGAGAAGATGAAAGCATTTCCTCTGAGATCGGGAACTAGACAGGGATGCCCACTCTCCCCACTGTTTTTTAACATAGTACTGGAGGTCCTAGTCATGGCAATCAGACAAAACAAAAAAATACAAGGAATCCAGATTGGTAAAGAAGAAGTTAAACTGTTACTATTTGCCAATGACATGACACTGTACATAAAAAACCCTAAAGACTTCAACCAAAAACTACTAGAAATGATATCAGAATACAGCAAATTTGCAGGATACAAAATCAACACACAGAAATCTGTGGCTTTCCTATACACTAACAATGAACCAACAGAAAGAGAAATCATTAAAACAACTCCTTTCACAATTGCATCAAAAAAAAATAAAATACCTCGGACTAAACCTAACCAAAGAAGTGGAAGACATATACTCTGAAGAATACAAGTCAGTCTTAAGAGAAATTAAAGGGGACACTAACAAATGGAAACTCACCCCATGCTCGAGGCTAGGAAGAATTAATATCTTCAAAATGGCCATCCTGCCCAAAGCAATATACAGATTTGATGCAATCCCTATGAAACTACCAGCAACATTCTTCAATGAACTGGAACAAATAATTCAAAAATTCATATGGAAACACCAAAGACCCCGAATAGTCAAAGCAATCCTGAGAAAGAAGAATAAAGTAGGGGGGTTCTCACTCCCCAACTTCAAGCTCTATTATAAAGCCATAGTAATCAAGATAATTTGGTACTGTCACAAGAACAGAGCCACAGACCAGTGGAACAGACTAAAGACTCCAGACATTAACCCAAATATATATGGTCAATTAATATTTGATAAAGAAGCCATGGACATACAATAGTGAAATGACAGTCTCTTCAACAGATGGTGCTGGCAAAACAGGACAGCTACATGTAGGAGAATGAAACTGGACCATAGTCTAACCCCATATAAAAAAGTAAACTCAAAATGGATCAAAGACCTGAATGTAAGTTATGAAACCAGTAAACTCTTGGAAGAAAACATAGGCAAAAACCTCTTAGACATAAACATGAGTGACCTCTTCTTCAACATATATCCCCGCGTAAGGAAAGAACAGCAAAAATGAACAAGTGGGACTATATTAAGCTGAAAACTTCTGAACGGCAAAAGACATCATCAGTAGAACATAAAGGAACCCTACAGTATCAGAGAATATAGTTGAAAATGACACATGCAGTAAATGCTTGATGTAAAGAATATATAAAGAGCTCACACACCTCAACAAACAAACAAAAAATAATCGAATTAAAAAATGGGAAGAGGAAACGAACAGACGGTTCTCAAAAAGAAATACAGATGGCCAACAGACACATGGAAAGATGCTCCACATCACTAATTATCAGAGAAATGCAAATTAAAACTACAGTGAGGTATCACCTAACACCAGTAAGGATGGCTGCCATACAAAATACAAACAACAACAAACGTTGGCAATGCTGTGGAGAAAGGGGAACCCTCCTACACTGCTGGAGGGAATGTAAATTAGTTCAACCATTGTGGAAAGTAGTATGGAGGTACATCAAAATGCTCAAAACAGGCATACCATTTGACACAGGGATTGCACTCCAAGGAATTTAAACTAAGAATGCAGCAATAAAGTATGAGAAAGAACAATGCACCCCTATGTTTATCGCAGCACTGTTTACAATAGCCAATAATTGGAAGCAACCTAAATGTCCATCGATAGATGAATGGATAAAGAAGATGTGGTACATATATACAATGGAATACTACTCAGCCATAAGAAAATGGCAAATCCTACCATTGAGAGCAACATGGATGGAGCTGCACGGTATTACGCTCAGTGAAATAAGCCAAGCAGAGAAAGAGAAATACCAACTGATTTCACTCATCTGTGGAGTATAATAACAAAGGAAAAACTGAAGGAACAAAACAGCAGCATAATCACAGAACTCAAGAATGGTCTAACAAGTACCAATGGGAAAGGGACTGGGGAGGATGGGTTTGTAGGGAGGATAAGGGGGGGAGAAAAAGGGGGTATTAAGATTAGCATCCATAGGGAGGTGGGAGAAAGGGGAGAACTGTACAACACAGAGAAGGCAAGTTGTGATTCTATAACATTTTGCTATGCTGATGGACAGTGACTATAAAGGGGAATATAGGGGGGACCTGGTATAGGGGTAAGCGATAGTAAACAAAGTGTTCGTCATGTAAGTATAGATTAGTGACACCAAAAAAAAAAGAAAAAAAGCAGTTCCTGTGTGGTAACATCCAATGAGTTCTACAAAAGTGTATAAATGGAATATAAAAGTGTAGTCAAGAGGTCTGTTTGTGTTTATAAAGAGGATCAAGGCCTAATTGGTCTAACCTGAAAATGAACTAAGATACGATATGAAAAAGAACTTCCAACATCAGCACTCTCTGGAAGACTCATACCAGAAGATGATCATCAAAAAACCCAAATAAAGATCAACGCGATGCTACAGCTGTAGATGCCCTCATCCCACCAGTTCCTGGATTTGCCATGGGAATGAAGAAGGAGATATCTAAGCTGGCCTGTGCATACAGTAAAACAACAAATTTGACTGGATCTACACTGTTGGAACTCATCCAAGAATTAGAAGTGCAAATTGTAGTACTCCAAAATCTTACGACGACAGACTATTTACTGTTAAAAGAACATAAGGGATGTGAACATTCCCCAGGAATGGGTAGTTTTAATTTGTCTGATTTCTCTCAGACTGTTCAAGTTCAGTTGGACAATATCCGCCATATCACAGATAAGTTTTCACAAATGCCTAAGGTGACTAACTAGTTTTCTTAGTTTCACTGGAGGTGGTTTGTAATTACAGGTATGCTTTGGTTATGTAACTATCCTCCTATTATGTTAATGTGTGTGCACAATTGAAGTAGTAGCTTAAAACCTATACATGCTGAAGTTACTCTACAAGAAGATATGTCAAGGAAATAATCAATCTTCCCAGGTTTTCTTCCACCTGCTACTTCTATAGCTTTTCTTCTTCCTTCCTAATTACAACCCTTAAATAGAATTCATGCCTCATATCAAAGTTACCTAGTATCATAATTCTTCCAAGTCTTAAAGATACCTCAAGACAAAGGCTGGGCTTAGAAGCTACAGGGCATAAATATGCAAAGAAATAAGAAGCTAACCATTTCAAACAATAAGGCTTCTCTCTCACTTACCAACTTTACATTTCCCTGTACGGCTCCAGAAGGTGACTGGTTAGCCAGAGACGGGTAAGATTCCTCAAGGGAGGAACAACCTTAGACAGGCACAGTCGCAGGGGGTCATCAGGTGACAAATTGGAGATCAACAGAGGTGAGGCTTAGAACCTCAACCCCCTGTTCTGAGAGAAATCTTCTCCATACGTGGATGTTTTATTGCCCTTGTCTAGCTTTGATTAACACATAGTCTTCAGGCACGCACCTGTTCATCTATATTTGCTCTCTTACAACACTAAACTATGTTTTCTACCTTAATCTTGTATGTACCTACCACTTCAGCATTTTATTACAAATAATAATAATAAAGAGAGAAATGTGGTATTAACATATAAATCAAGTGTAAATATCAAATGATTATTCATATATGAACTGACTGTTTATAGATCATAATGCATGAGCACAACCGAAAGTTTCTGTGATGACTGCCCTTGTACTGTTCACCATGTAACTTATTCACTATGTAAGAATTTGTTCTCCATGTAAGAACTTGTTTGTTATGCCTCAGAAGATTGGAGACTGAAGAAAATTAGGCTTGGGGTGGATTAATGATTGTGCATTGAGCATTGATTACCCTACACAGAATTTTACTGTTGTTAACAACCATTTGATCTATAAATAAGAGAGATGCCCTCACAAACAAACCAAAGAAAATGTACACACTTGCAATTTTAAAATAAATAAGTTACTGGGATATAATATATAGCATAGGGAATAGAGTCAAAATTTTGTAATAACTTGGTATGGTGATAGCTGGTACCTAGAATTATCATGGATATATATGTTAAATCACTATGTTGTATACCTGAAACTAATGTAATGTAATACTGTGTGTCAACTACCCTTCAATAAAAAGTAAATATCTACAAAAAAAAGAAATAGATGTATTATATAGATGATAGATATTCATAGATTAGACGAATAGATTGACAGAGATGACAGATAAATAAGATATATATAGATGACAGATGATAGACTAGATAGAATAAATGATATAGCGAGGTTAGATTAGACAGACA
This sequence comes from Manis pentadactyla, assembly GCF_030020395.1. Classification (NCBI taxonomy): domain Eukaryota; kingdom Metazoa; phylum Chordata; class Mammalia; order Pholidota; family Manidae; genus Manis; species Manis pentadactyla. The sequence continues at coordinate 64,480 of NW_026644740.1, forward strand.
GATGATAGATAGATACAGTTATGAACTGAATTTTTGAGCCCTCACCTCACCATCTTCCACTCCTCTAAACCCCCGCCGCCACCACACACACACACACACACACACACACACACAGACACATACACACACACAAGTTCATATTTGAATTGAGACAGGTTTGAAGCCCTAACCCCCACTGTCATAGTATTGGGAGGTGGGGCCTTTGGAGGTAAATGGGTTTGGAAGATATCATGAAGGTGTGGGTGGAGCTGCCATTATGCAATCAGTGCTATTAAGAGGAACAGAGGGCAGAGCATTCCCCTCGACCCTGTGAGAACACAGCAGGGATGCGGACATACGCAAGTAGGAAGAAGAGACATCACCAGGAACTGAACTGCCTTGGTCTAGGACTTCTGCTTCCAGAATAGCGAGAAATCAGTATCTATGGATGAAACACCCACTCAATGACACTCTGGTTATCAGCTTGAGTAGACAAACATAGATATGTAGGTAAACAGAGATGCACTTAGACGATGGATGGAGAGAGAATATGCATAGATTTATGTGCTTAGCTGTCTGCACAGGTATCTGTGTCCAACCACCTCCGCACTTTGAAGTCTGCTCCGTATGGGGGGAACACCAGGAGCACAACTTTTGCACCTTTCTTTTTTAAAGTGTCGGCTGCAGTTTCCGCTAACTGGGGTCTCCGTTAACTCTCAGCCGTGTGTGTGTGTCTGTGCGTGTGCGTGTGTGTGTGTACACCACTGCACCTATTGGACTACAATCACAGAAGATGCAAAAGAAACAAAGGAATGCAGGATAGGGCAAACATCTTGCAAACACTGACCAGAAAGAATAAAATTTTCCACTAGCCTCTGGGGATATCTTTGCCAAGTGTTTCTATGCAATTTTAGAAAGATATTTCTGGAAATATTGCTGGGACCACTCTGAATCATCAAGTTAGTTATGGTAACAAGCCAGGATAGGAGAGCAGCAAAGAGCGCCTTTGGTGTGTCCCCTATGTATCAGGAAAACGTGTACAGGCTTTAATTCTACTACACCACTTCATCACACCATGGATGACGTGGGATGAACTTATGCAACACCTTCATCTGTGAGTAAACAGCTACTTCAGAATCACCTCCCTTAACAGAAAATAAATACGTGTGGGGACATAAACATTCCTAGAATTCCTGCCACCATCACCCAACTCTTTATGCTCAGTGCCCTTTAAATATGAACGGAAACATAGCTCTCAACGCTACTATTCCATTACAAATAGACCTCACTCACATCTAAATGCCTAAATGCATGGAAACTCAACCTCCACCTTGACAGCAGTGGGGAGCAGTTTCCCCACAAGCTAGCTGGCCTGCCACCTCAGCAAGCCCATGGGCCACTTTCCCACAAGAGCCACGCATGTCACCAAAAGGCAGTTCCCTTAACCAATGACTACACGCATGCTCTTTGGAGATGGGCCAACAAGGAGGGCCGCCGAGGAGACATCAGTGCACAGGCAAAAAGACATACTACTGGGCATGCACCTACCTCGGATCCCGAAGGCCAGCCACGGTGCTCCCTGCGTGGGGCCTTGCATATGCCCGCAGCTCACACCGCCACCACAACAGGAATGGCCCAGGGGCAGAGAATCCGGAGGGCCCTGGCCCGCACAAGTTCAAGAGCCCAGCCGGCCAACCACACCATCCACACCCAGCAGACTAGTGCCACCTACACAGAAGTTCCCACCCAAGGCCACTCCTCTCAAGACCCAAACACACAGCTAACTCACATAAACAAACACATGGAATTGAGACTGAGAAGGACACAGAGGAACCAAAGTGCACCTAGTGACAGAACGTTGACAAAAGTGAGAAAACAGATACATAGAAAGATGATTGATAAATAGATTGAACAGATATACATACATACAGATGATAGATAAATTAGATAGATACACAGATGATAGTAGATAGATGATAGATCATAGATAGATAAACGACAGTCAGATAGACAGGTAGATAGATTACACAGATAGATAAAGAGATAGGTAGGTAGGAAGATAGGAAAGCATCATGCTAAACAAAGCTATCTTTCACTCAAGACAATCTATGTGCTCCCTTACAGGAGACTCACTTGAGATCCAAGGACACAGACAAACTACAAGCTGAAGAGGCAGGGACAGGTATCCTACACAAGTGAAACAGAGAAACAAACAAACAAATGGTTTCTGTTTGAGTCCCCTGAGACAGTCAGTAAAAAATAGCTCTACCTAGCCACGGTGAATTCTTTTCGTTTGGTTTCAGCAGTGCCCAGCCATAGATTTAGTGGTACAGCAACGTCCTTCTCATTTTTTCTCACCTCAACAACTGAAATGCTATAATAATATGCGTCTGTGCTTTTGAAATCAGTGCATTTTATGATGTTCACAAATGTAAAGAAGTAATAACCACCTAAAGAGGGAAGTTTGGACACCCAAATAAACACGTCATTCCACAACACACTCTTTGTTCCCAACTACTCCTGTCGAGAAATAGGTGTTCCTTCTTATTTGTTCCTCCTCCTATCAGCATTGATCACGCCGATGTCCCTCAAACATGGTGGTGAGCAAAGCACCAAGTATACTTTTCGGTCTACAACAGGCCCAGAGGAAGGATACTTGTGGTCTTCAGGGATAACTTACTCACTGAATGTGGCTAAATAAAGTCAACAAGCGAGCAGGAAGTATAAGAGGACAGAGGACAAAAATACGGGTACAAGTCCTTTCACCTCCATTTACTGGTTTTGTAAGCACACTCTGCTGACTCTACCTGAAAGCGTATCGGTGAACACAGTGCTCTCCTTATGGCTTAGTTACCTTGCAAGATTTCTGGAAGCATAATGTAGGGAAGAGACATAGGCTATGTTGTAAACTGTTCTGTACATATGGATAGATGGGCAGACAAAAAGATGATTGTTTCATAGATAGATAGGTAGACAGACGACAGGTGAAAGAGAGATAGATAGGTACATAGATTAATAGATGATAGACATCATAGATAGATGATAGGAAGATAGATAGATATATACATAGATAGATACATAGATACATAGATATATACATACATAGATACATAGATAGACAGACAGACCTTTAGATAGATAGATACAGATACATGTCGATTGACACAAAGCTACTGTTCATAACCAGGAGTTGAATGGTGAATAACATAGCTAAACTACAAACAAAAAGGAAGAATGAAATCCAGTTTAAAAAGTGCAGTAAGCAGCCTTAAGAAGAAAACAAATACTACCATTTGCAATGACGTGGATGGAGCAAGAAGGTAGTATGTTCAGAAAAATAGGGCAGTCGGAAAAAGGCAAGCACCAAGTGATTTCACTCATATGTGGAGTATAACAACAAAGAAAAACTGAAGTAAAAAAACAGCAGCAGTCTCACAGAACCCGAGAGTTGACTAAAAGTAACCAAAGGAAAAAGGACTGGGCAGGGTGAGTCTGAAGGGAGGGCTAAGTGTGGGGAGAAAGAATGGGGGCATTAAGTTTAGCATGTATAATGCGCGGGGTCGGGTGTGCATGGGGAGTACTGTAAAACAGAGAGAAGACTAGTAGAGATCATATAGCATCTTACTACTCACTGATGGACAGTGACTGTAACGGGGACTTTTGGGGGGGACATGGTGAAGGGGTCTACAGCATCCAACTACGCTGATCGACAGTGACTGAAGAGGTTTTTCGGGGGGACTTGGTGAAGGGGGGAGCATAGTAAACATAATGTACTTCACGTGATTGTAGATAAATGATAAAAAATATTCTTTAAGTGCAATAAGTGCACAGCTCTGAATCATCAGAATAAAAGGTCAGGCACTGAGTGCTGCAAACAAAAGACACAGGGATAAAAGAAGGGATGAAAACTCAAGACACCTACGTGCTTCCTTACAGGAGACTCACTTGAGATCCAAGGACACAGACAAACTACAAGCCGAAGGTGTGTGGACAAGTACCATACACGAGTGGAACGGAAAATCAAACAATCAAGCAAATGGATTCTGTTTGAGTCCCCAGAGACAGTCAGCAGAAAATAGCCCTATTTGGCCACCGTGAATTCTTTTTGTTTGGTTTCAACAGTTCCCAGCCATAGATTTAGTGGTGCAGCAACATACTTCTCATTTTCTCTCACCTCAACAACTGAGTTGCTGTAATAATAAGCATCTGGGCCTTTGAAATCAGTGGATTTTATGATGTTCACGAATTTGAAAATCTAATAACCACCTAAAGAGGGAAGTTGGGACACTCAAGTAAACACGTCACTCCACAATACACTGTTAGCTCCCAAATGCTCAGTCTAGAAATTGGTGTTCCTTTTATTTGACCCTCCGTCCTATCGGTGGTGATCACGCTGATGTCCTTCAAACATGGTGGTGAGCGAAGCAACAAGTTGACTTTTCTGTCGACAACAGGCCCAGAGGAATGATACTTGAGATCTTCAGGGAGCCCTTAGTCAATGAATGTGGCAAAATACAGACAGCAAGTTAGAAGGAGATGAAAGAGGACAGAGGATAGTGACACGGGTTCAAGTCCAAGCACAACCATTCCCTGGTTTTGTAGGTACACGCGGCCGACTCGAACTGCAATGTCTCGGTGAACCCAGTGCTCCCTCTGCAGCCTAGATACTTTGCAGGATTTTTGGGAGCATAGTGTAGGAAAGTGATATAGGGTATATGGTTAACTGTTCTGCACACATGGACAGACGGACAGACAAAAGGATAATTGATTGAGTGATTGATAAATAGATAGACAGAGAGATAGATAGATATAGGTACATATCGATTAGCACAAAGCTACTGCTCATAACAAGGAGAGCAATGGTGAAAGCACATTGCAAAACTACAAACAAAAAAGAAGAATGAAATCCAGTTTAAAAAGTGCAGAAAGCAGCCATAAGAAGAAAACAAATCCTGTCATTTGCAATAACGTGGATGGAGATAGAGGGTATTATGCTCAGTCAAATAGGCCAGGCGGAGAAATACATGTACCAAATGATTTCACTCATGTGTGGAGTATGATAACAAGAAAAACTGAAGGAAAAGACAGCAGCAGACTCACAGAACCCGAGAGTGGACCTACAGTTACCAAAGAGAAAGGGACTGTGTAGGGTTTGTGGGAAGGGAGTAATAAGGTCGAGGAAAAAGAATGGGGGCATTAGTATTAGCATGTATAATGTGTAGGGTGGGGTGTCATGTGTAGGGCTGTACAACACAGAGAAGACATGTAGTGATTCTACAGCATCTTAGTACATGCTGATGGAGAGCGGCTGTAACTGGGATTTGGGGTGACTTGTTGAAGAGGGTAGACAGAATAACATAATTTTCTGCATGTGATTGTATATTAATGAGAACAAGAAGAATTTCAAAGTGCAGTAAGAGCACAGCTCTGAAATATCAGAATAAAAGTACAGCCTTTGAGTGCTCCAATCAAAAGACACAGGGTTAGAAGAACTGATGAAAACTCAAGACCACCTACGTGCTCCCTTACTGGAGGCTCACTTGAGATCCAAGGACACAGGCAAACCACAAGCTGAAGGGGCGGGGACAGGTACCTTACACAAGTGAAACTGAGAAACAAAGAAAGAAATGGATTCTGTTTTGGACCCCAGAGAGAGTCAGTAGAAAATAGCCCTATCTAGCCACCGTGAATTCTTTTTGTTTGGTTTCAGCAGTGCTCAGGCATAGCTTTAGTGTTGCAGCAACTTCCTTCTCATTTCCTCTCATATCAACAAATGAATTGCTCTAATAATATGCGTCTGGGCATTTATAATCATTGCTTTTTATGATGTTCACGAATGTAAAGAAGTAATAACCACCTAAAGAGGGAAGTTTGGACACTCAAATAAACACTTCACTCCACAACACACTCTTTGTTCCCAACTGCTCCTGTCCAGAAATAGGTCTTAATTCATATTTGTCCCTCCACCTATCAGCAGTGATCACGCCAATGTCCCTCAAACATGGTGGTGTGCAAAGGGCCAAATACACTTTTCTGTCTACAACAGGCCCAGACGAAGGATACTTGTGGTCTTCAGGGATCACTTACTCACTGAATGTGGCTAAATAAAGTCAACAAGCGAGCAGGAAGTATAAGAGGACAGAGGACAAAAATACGGGTTCAAGTCCTTTCACCTCCATTTACTGGTTTTGTAAGCACACTCTGCTGACTCTACCTGAAAGCGTATCGGTGAACACAGTGCTCTCCTTATGGCTTAGTTACCTTGCAAGATTTCTGGAAGCATAATGTAGGGAAGAGACATAGGCTATGTTGTTAACTGTTCTGAACATAAGGAGAGATGGGCAGACAAAAAGATGATTGTTTCATATATAGATAGGTAGACAGACGACAGGTGAAAGAGACATAGATATGTACATAGATTAATAGATGATAGACATCATAGATAGATGATGGGAAGATAGATAGATATATACATTGACAGATACATAGATACATAGATATATACATACATAGATACATAGATAGACAGACAGACCTTTAGATAGATAGATACAGATACATGTCGATTGACACAAAGCTATTGTTCATAACCAGGAGTTGAATGGTGAATAACATAGCTAAACTATAAACAAAAAGGAAGAATGAAATCCAGTTTAAAAAGTGCAGTAAGCAGCCTTAAGAAGAAAACAAATACTACCATTTGCAATGACGTGGATGGAGCAAGACGGTAGTATGTTCAAAAAAATAGGGCATGCGGATAAAGGCAAGTACCAAGTGATTTCACTCATGTGTGGAGTATAACAACAAAGAAAAACTGAAGTAAAAAAACAGCAGCAGTCTCACAGAACCCGAGAGTTGACTAAAAGTAACCAAAGGAAAAAGGACTGGGCAGGGTGAGTCTGAAGGGAGGGATAAGTGTGGGGAGAAAGAATGGGGGCATTAAGTTTAGCATGTATAATGCGCGGGGTCGGGTGTGCATGGGGAGTACTGTACAACACAGAGAAGACTAGTAGAGATCATATAGCATCTTACTACTCACTGATGGACAGTGACTGTAACGGGGACTTTTGGGGGGGACATGGTGAAGGGGTCTACAGCATCCAACTATGCTGATCGACAGTGACTGAAGAGGTTTTTCGGGGGGACTTGGTGAAGGGGGGAGCATAGTAAACATAATGTTCTTCACTTGATTGTAGATTAATGATAAAAAATATTCTTTAAGTGCAATAAGTGCACAGCTCTGAATCATCAGAATAAAAGGTCAGGCACTGAGTGCTGCAAACAAAAGACACAGGGATAAAAGAAGGGATGAAAACTCAAGACACCTACGTGCTTACTTACAGGAGACTCACTTGAGATCCAAGGACACAGACAAACTACAAGCCGAAGGTGTGTGGACAAGTACCATACACGAGTGGAACAGAAAATCAAACAATCAAGCAAATGGATTCTGTTTGAGTCCCCAGAGACAGTCAGCAGAAAATAGCCCTATTTGGCCACCGTGAATTCTTTTTGTTTGGTTTCAACAGTTCCCAGCCATAGATTTAGTGGTGCAGCAACATACTTCACATTTTCTCTCACCTCAACAACTGAGTTGCTGTAATAATAAGCATCTGGGCCTTTGTAATCAGTGGATTTTATGATGTTCACGAATGTGAAAATCTAATAACCACCTAAAGAGGGAAGTTTGGACACTCAAGTAAACACGTCACTCCACAATACACTGTTAGCTCCCAACTGCTCAGTCTAGAAATTGGTGTTCCTTTTTATTTGACCCTCCGTCCTATCGGCGGTGATCACGCTGATGTCCTTCAAACATGGTGGTGAGCGAAGCAACAAGTTAACTTCTCTGTCGACAACAGGCCCTGAGGAATGATACTTGAGATCTTCAGGGATCACTTAGTCAAAGAATGTGGCTAAATACAGACAGTTAGTTAGAAGGAGATGAAAGAGGACAGAGGATAGAGACACGGGTTCAAGTCCCGGCACAACCATTTCCTGGTTTTGTAGGTACAAGCGGCCGACTCGACCTGCAAGTGTCTCGTTGAACCCAGTGCTCTCTCTAAAGCCTAGATACTTTGCAGGATTTTTGGAAGCATAGTGTAGGAAAGTGATATAGGGTATATGGTTAACTGTTCTGCACACATGGACAGATGGACAGACAAAAGGATGATTGATTGAGTGATTGATAAATAGATAGACAGAGAGATAGATAGATATAGGTACATATCGATTAGCACAAAGCTACTGCTCATAACAAGGAGAGCAATGGTGAAAGCACATTGCAAAACTACAAACAGAAAAGAAGAATGAAATCCAGTTTAAAAAGTGCAGTAAGCAGCCATAAGAAGAAAACAAATCCTATCATTTGCAATAACGTGGATGGAGCTACAGGGTATTTTGCTCAGTCAAATAGGCCAGGCGGAGAAATACATGTACCAAATGATTTCACTCATGTGTGGAGTATGATAACAAGAAAAACTGAAGGAAAACACAGCAGCAGACTCACAGAACCCGAGAGTGGACCTACAGTTACCAAAAGAGAAAGGGACTGTGTAGGGTTTGTGGGAAGGGAGTAATAAGTGCGGGGAAAAAGAATGGGGGCATTAGTATTAGCATGTATAATGTGTAGGGTGGGGTGTCATGGGTAGGGCTGTACAACACAGAGAAGACATGTAGTGATTCTACAGCATCTTAGTACATGCTGACGGAGAGCGGCTGTAACTGGGATTTGGGGTGACTTGGTGAAGAGGGTAGACAGAATAACATAATTTTCTGCATGTGATTGTATATTAATGAGAACAAGAAGAATTTCAAAGTGCAGTAAGAGCACAGCTCTCAAATATCAGAATAAAAGTACAGCCTTTGAGTGCTCCAATCAAAAGACACAGGGTTAGAAGAACTGATGAAAACTCAAGACCACCTACGTGCTCCCTTACTGGAGACTCACTTGAGATCCAAGGATACAGACAAACCACAAGCTGAAGGGGCGGGGACAGGTACCCTACACAAGTGAAACTGAGAAACAAAGAAAGAAATGGATTCTGTTTTGGACCCCAGAGAGAGTCAGTAGAAAATAGCCCTATCTAGCCACCGTGAATTCTTTTTGTTTGGTTTCAGCAGTGCTCAGGCATAGATTTAGTGGTGCAGCAACTTCCTTCTCATTTCCTCTCACCTCAACAAATGAATTGCTGTAATAATATGCGTCTGGGCATTTATAATCATTGCTTTTTATGATGTTCACGAATGTAAAGAAGTAATAACCACCTAAAGAGGGAAGTTTGGACACTCAAATAAACACTTCACTCCACAACACACTCTTTGTTCCCAACTGCTCCTGTCCAGAAATAGGTGTTAATTCATATTTGTTCCTCCACCTATCAGCAGTGATCACGCCAATGTCCCTCAAACATGGTTGTGTGTAAAGGGCCAAGTACACTTTTCTGACGACAACAGGCCCAGACGAAGGATACTTGTGGTCTTCAGGGATCACTTACTCACTGAATGTGGCTAAATAAAGTCAACAAGCGAGCAGGAAGTATAAGAGGACAGAGGACAAAGATACGGGTTCAAGTCCTTTCACCTCCATTTACTGGTTTTGTAAGCACACTCTGCTGACTCTACCTGAAAGCGTATCGGTGAACACAGTGCTCTCCTTATGGCTTAGTTACCTTGCAAGATTTCTGGAAGCATAATGTAGGGAAGAGACATAGGCTATGTTGTTAACTGTTCTGAACATAAGGAGAGATGGGCAGACAAAAAGATGATTGTTTCATAGATAGATAGGTAGACAGACGACAGGTGAAAGAGAGATAGATATGTACATAGATTAATAGATGATAGACATCATAGATAGATGATAGGAAAATAGATAGATAGATACATAGATAGATACATAGATACATAGATATATACATACATAGGTACATAGATAGACAGACAGACCTTCAGATAGATAGATACAGATACACGTCGTTTGACACAAAGCTATTGTTCATTACCAGGAGTTGAATGGTGAATAACATAGCTAAACTACAAGCAAAAAGGGAGAATTAAATCCAGTTTAAAAAGTGCAGTAAGCAGCCTTAAGAAGAAAACAAATACTACCATTTGCAATGACGTGGATGGAGCAAGACGGTAGTATGTTCAGAAAAATAGGGCAGGCGGATAAAGGCAAGTACCAAGTGATTTCACTCATGTGTGGAGTATAACATCAAAGAAAAACTGAAGTAAAAAAACAGCAGCAGACTCACAGAACCCGAGAGTTGACTAAAAGTAACCAAAGGAAAAAGGACTGGGCAGGGTGAGTCTGAAGGGAGGGATAAGTGTGGGGAGAAAGAATGGGGGCATTAAGTTTAGCATGTATAATGCGCGGGGTCGGGTGTGCATGGGGAGTACTGTACAACACAGAGATGACTAGTAGAGATGATATAGCATCTTACTACTCAATGATGGACAGTGACTGTAACGGGGACTTTTGGGGGGACATGGTGAAGGGGTCTACAGCATCCAACTACGCTGAACGACAGTGACTGAAGAGGTTTTTCGGGGGTACTTGGTGAAGGGGGGAGCATAGTAAACATAATGTTCTTCACGTGATTGTAGATTAATGATAAAAAATATTCTTTAAGTGCAATAAGTGCACAGCTCTGAATCATCAGAATAAAAGTTCAGGCACTGAGTGCTGCAAACAAAAGACACAGGAATAAAAGAAGGGATGAAAACTCAAGATACCTACGTGCTTACTTACAGGAGACTCACTTGAGATCCCAGGACACAGACAAACTACAAGCCGAAGGTGTGTGGACAAGTACCCTACACGGGTGAAACAGAAAATCAAACAATCAAGCAAATGGATTCTGTTTGTGTCCCCAGAGACAGTCAGCAGAAAATAGCCCTATCTGGCCACAGTGAATTCTTTTTGTTTGGTTTCAACAGTTCCCAGCCATAGATTTAGTGGTGCAGCAACATACTTCTCATTTTCTCTCACCTCAACAACTGAGTTGCTGTAATAATAAGCATCTGGGCCTTTGAAATCAGTGGATTTTATGATGTTCAAGAATGTGAAAATCTAATAACCACCTAAAGAGGGAAGTTTGGACACTCAAATAAACACGTCACTCCGCAATACACTGTTAGCTCCCAACTGCTCCTGTCTAGAAATTGGTGTTCCGTTTTATTTGACCCTCCGTCCTATCGGCGGTGATCACGCTGATGTCCTTCAAACATGGTGGTGAGCAAAGCAACAAGTTTACTTTTCTGTCGACAACAGGCCCAGAGGAATGATACTTGAGATCTTCAGGTAGCCCTTAGTCAATGAATGTGGCAAAATACAGACAGCAAGTTAGAAGGAGATGAAAGAGGACAGAGGATAGAGACACGGGTTCAAGTCCCAGCACAACCATTTCCTGGTTTTGTAGGTACACGCGGCCGACTCGAACTGCAAGTGTCTCGGTGAACCCAGTGCTCCCTCTGCAGCCTAGATACTTTGCAGGATTTTTGGGAGCATAGTGTAGGAAAGTGATATAGGGTATATGGTTAACTGTTCTGCACACATGGACAGATGGACAGACAAAAGGATGATTGATTGAGTGATTGATAAATAGATAGACAGAGAGATAGATAGATATAGGTACATATCGATTAGCACAAAGCTACTGCTCATAACAAGGAGAGCAATGGTGAAAGCACATTGCAAAACTACAAACAAAAAAGAAGAATGAAATCCATTTTAAAAAGTGCAGTAAGCAGCCATAAGAAGAAAACAAATCCTGTCATTTGCAATAACGTGGATGGAGATAGAGGGTATTATGCTCAGTCAAATAGGCCAGGCGGAGAAATACATGTACCAAATGATTTCACTCACGTGTGGAGTATGATAACAAGAAAAACTGAAGGAAAAGACAGCAGCAGACTCACAGTACCCGAGAGTGGACCTACAGTTACCAAAGAGAAAGGGACTGTGTAGGGTTTGTGGGAAGGGAGTAATAAAGTCGAGGAAAACGAATGGGGGCATTAGTATTAGCATGTATAATGTGTAGGGTGGGGTGTCATGGGTAGGGCTGTACAACACAGAGAAGACATGTAGTGATTCTACAGCATCTTAGTACATGCTGACGGAGAGCGGCTGTAACTGGGATTTGGGGTGACTTGGTGAAGAGGGTAGAGAGAATAACATAATTTTCTGCATGTGATTGTATATTAATGAGAACAAAAAGAATTTCAAAGTGCAGTAAGAGCACAGCTCTCAAATATCAGAATGAAAATACAGCCTTTGAGTGCTCCAATCAAAAGACACAGGGTTAGAAGAACTGATGAAATCTCAAGACCACCTACGTGCTCCCTTACTGGAGACTCACTTGAGATCCAAAGACACAGACAAACTACAAGCTGAAGGGGCGGGGACAGGTACCCTACACAAGTGAACCTGAGAAACATAGAAAGAAATGGATTTTGTTTTGGACCCCAGAGAGAGTCAGTAGAAAATAGCCCTATCTAGCCACCGTGAATTCTTTTTGTTTGGTTTCAGCAGTGCTCAGGCATAGATTTAGTGGTGCAGCAACTTCCTTCTCATTTCCTCTCACCTCAACAAATGAATTGCTGTAATAATATGCGTCTGGGCATTTATAATCATTGCTTTTTATGATGTTCACGAATGTAAAGAAGTAATAACCACCTAAAGAATGAAGTTTGGACACTCAAATAAACACTTCACTCCACAACACACTCTTTGTTCCCAACTGCTCCTGTCCAGAAATAGTTGTTAATTCATATTTGTTCCTCCACCTATCAGCAGTGATCACGCCAATGTCCCTCAAACATGGTGGTGTGCAAAGGGCCAAGTACACTTTTCTGTCGACAACAGGCCCAGACGAAGGATACTTGTGGTCTTCAGGGATCACTTACTCACTGAATGTGGCTAAATAAAGTCAACAAGCGAGCAGGAAGTATAAGAGGACAGAGGACAAAGATACGGGTTCAAGTCCTTTCACCTATATTTACTGGTTTTGTAAGCACACTCTGCTGACTCTACCTGAAAGCGTATCGGTGAACACAGTGCTCTCCTTATGGCTTAGTTACCTTGCAAGATTTCTGGAAGCATAATGTAGGGAAGAGACATAGGCTATGTTGTTAACTGTTCTGAACATAAGGAGAGATGGGCAGACAAAAAGATGATTGTTTCATAGATAGATAGGTAGACAGACGACAGGTTAAAGAGAGATAGATAGGTACATAGATTAATAGATGATAGACATCATAGATAGATGATGGGAAGATAGATAGATATATACATAGACAGATACATAGATACATAGATATATACATACATAGATACATAGATAGACAGACAGACCTTTAGATAGATAGATGCAGATACATTTCGATTGACACAAAGCTACTGTACATAACCAGGAGTTGAATGGTGAATAACATAGCTAAACTACAAACAAAAAGGAAGAATGAAATCCAGTTCAAAAAGTGCAGTAAGCAGCCTTAAGAAGAAAACAAATACTACCATTTGCAATGACGTGGATGGAGCAAGACGGTAGTATGTTCAGAAAAATAGGGCAGGCGGATAAAGGCAAGTACCAAGTGATTTCACTCATGTGTGGAGTATAACAACAAAGAAAAACTGAAGTAAAAAAACAGCAGCAGTCTCACAGAACCCGAGAGTTGACTAAAAGTAACCAAAGGAAAAAGGACTGGGCAGGGTGAGTCTGAAGGGAGGGATAAGTGTGGGGAGAAAGAATGGGGGCATTAAGTTTAGCATGTATAATGCGCGGGGTCGGGTGTGCATGGCGAGTACTGTAAAACACAGAGAAGACTAGTAGAGATCATATAGCATCTTACTACTCACTGATGGACAGTGACTGTAACGGGGACTTTTGGGGGGGACATGGTGAAGGGGTCTACAGCATCCAACTACGCTGATCGACAGTGACTGAAGAGGTTTTTCGGGGGGACTTGGTGAAGGGGGGAGCATAGTAAACATAATGTTCTTCACGTGATTGTAGATTAATGATAAAAAATATTCTTTAAGTGCAATAAGTGCACAGCTCTGAATCATCAGAATAAAAGGTCAGGCACTGAGTGCTGCAAACAAAAGACACAGGGATGAAAACTCAAGACACCTACGTGCTTACTTACAGGAGACTCACTTGAGATCAAAGGACACAGACAAACTACAAGCCGAAGGTGTGTGGACAAGTACCATACACGAGTGGAACGGAAAATCAAACAATCAAGCAAATGGATTCTGTTTGAGTCCCCAGAGACAGTCAGCAGAAAATAGCCCTATCTGGCCACCGTGAATTCTTTTGTTTGGTTTCAACAGTTCCCAGCCATAGATTTAGTGGTGCAGCAACATACTTCTCATTTTCTCTCACCTCAACAACTGAGTTGCTGTAATAATAAGCATTTGGGCCTTTGAAATCAGTGGATTTTATGATGTTCACGAATGTGAAAATCTAATAACCACCAAAAGAGGGAAGTTTGGACACTCAAATAAACACGTCACTCCACAATACACTGTTAGCTCCCAACTGCTCCTGTCTAGAAATTGGTGTTCCTTTTTATTTGACCCTCCGTCCTATCGGCGGTGATCACGCTGATGTCCTTCAAACATGGTGGTGAGCGAAGCAACAAGTTGACTTTTCTGTCGACAACAGGCCCAGAGGAATGATACTTGAGATCTTCAGGGAGCCCTTAGTCAATGAATGTGGCAAAATACAGACAGCAAGTTAGAAGGAGATGAAAGAGGACAGAGGATAGAGACACGGGTTCTAGTCCAAGCACAACCATTCCCTGGTTTTGTAGGTACACGCGGCCGACTCGAACTGCAATGTCTCGGTGAACCCAGTGCTCCCTCTGCAGCCTAGATACTTTGCAGGATTTTTGGGAGCATAGTGTAGGAAAGTGATATAGGGTATATGGTTAACTGTTCTGCACACATGGACAGACGGACAGACAAAAGGATAATTGATTGAGTGATTGATAAATAGATAGACAGAGAGATAGATAGATATAGGAACATATCGATTAGCACAAAGCTACTGCTCAAAACAAGGAGAGCAATGGTGAAAGCACATTGCAAAACTACAAACATAAAAGAAGAATGAAATCCAGTTTAAAAAGTGCAGTAAGCAGCCATAAGAAGAGAACGAATGCTATCATTTGCAATAACGTGGATGGAGCTCGAGGGTATTATGCTCAGTCAAATAGGCCAGGCGGAGAAATAAATGTACCAAATGATTTCACTCATGTGTGGAGTATGATAACAAAGAAAAACAGAAGGAAAAGACAGCAGCAGACTCACAGAACCCGAGAGTGGACCTACAGTTAAAAAAAAGAGAAAGGGACTGGGTAGGGTTTGTGGGAATTGAGTAATAAGTGCGGGGAAAAAGAATGGGGGCATTAGGATTAGCATGTATAATGTGTAGGGTGGGGTGTCATGGGTAGGGCTGTACTACACAGAGAAGACATGTAGTGATTCTACAGCATCTTAGTACATGCTGACGGAGAGCGGCTGTAACTGGGATTTGGGCTGACTTGGTGAAGAGGGTAGACAGAATAACATAATTTTCTGCATGTGATTGTATATTAATGAGAACAAGAAGAATTTCAAAGTGCAGTAAGAACACAGCTCTCAAATATCAGAATAAAAGTACAGCCTTTGTGTGCTCCAATCAAAAGACACAGGGTTAGAAGAACTGATGAAAACACAAGACCACCTATGTGCTCCCTTACTGGAGACTCACTTGAGATCCAAGGACACAGACAAATTACAAGCTGAAGGGGCGGGGACAGGTACCCTACACAAGTGAAACTGAGAAACAAAGAAAGAAATGGATTCTGTTTTGGACCCCAGAGAGAGTCAGTAGAAAATAGCCCTATCTAACCACCATGAATTCTTTTTGTTTGGTTTCAGCAGTGCTCAGGCATAGATTTAGTGGTGCAGCAACTTCGTTCTCATTTCCTCTCACCTCAACAAATGAATTGCTGTAATAATATGCGTCTGGGAATTTATAATCATTGCTTTTTATGATGTACACGAATGTAAAGAAGTAATAACCACCTAAAGAGGGAAGTTTGGACACTCAAATAAACACTTCACTCCACAACACACTCTTTGTTCCCAAATGCTCCTGTCCAGAAATAGGTGTTAATTCATATTTGTCCCTCCACCTATCAGCAGTGATCACGCCAATGTCCCTCAAACATGGTGGTGTGCAAAGGGCCAAGTACACTTTTCTGTCGACAACAGGCCCAGACGAAGGATACTTGTGGTCTTCAGGGATCACTTACTCACTGAATGTGGCTAAATAAAGTCAACAAGCGAGCAGGAATTATAAGAGGACAGAGGACAAAGATACAGGTTCAAGTCCTTTCACCTCCATTTACTGGTTTTGTAAGCACACTCTGCTGACTCTACCTGAAAGCGTATCGGTGAACTCAGTGCTCTCCTTATGGCTTAGTTACCTTGCAAAGTTTCTGGAAGCATAATGTAGGGAAGAGACATAGGCTATGTTGTTAACTGTTCTGAACATAAGGATAGATGGGCAGACAAAAAGATGATTGTTTCATAGATAGATAGGTAGACAGACGACAGGTGAAAGAGAGATAGATAGGTACATAGACTAATAGATGATAGACATCATAGATAGATGATAGGAAGATAGATAGATATATACATAGATAGATACATAGATACATAGATATATACATACATAGATACATAGATAGACAGACAGAGAGTTAGATAGATAGATTCAGATACATGTCGATTTACACAAAGCTATTGTTCATAACCATGAGTTGAATGGTGAATAACATAGCTAAATAACAAACAAAAAGGAAGAATGAAATCCAGTTTAAAAAGTGCAGTAAGCAGCCTTAAGAAGAAAACAAATACTACCATTTGCAATGACGTGATTGGAGCAAGAAGGTAGTATGTTCAGAAAAATAGGGCAGGCGGATAAAGGCAAGTACCAAGTGATTTCACTCATGTGTGGAGTATAACAACAAAGAAAAACTGAAGTAAAAAAACAGCAGCAGACTCACAGAACCCGAGAGTTGACTAAAAGTAACCAAAGGAAAAAGGACTGTGCAGGGTGAGTCTGAAGGGAGGGATAAGTGTGGGGAGAAAGAATGGGGGCATTAAGTTTAGCATGTATAATGCGCAGGGTCGGGTGTGCATGGGGAGTACTGTACAACACAGAGAAGACTAGTAGAGATCATATAGCATCTTACTACTCACTGACGGACAGTGACTGTAACGGGGACTTTTGGGGGGGACATGGTGAAGGCGTCTACAGCATCCAACTACGCTGATCGACAGTGACTGAAGAGGTTTTTCGGGGGGACTTGGTGAAGGGGGGAGCATAGTAAACATCATATTCTTCACGTGATTGTAGATTAATGATAAAAAATATTCTTTAAGTGCAATAAGTGCACAGCTCTGAATCATCAGAATAAAAGGTCAGGCACTGAGTGCTGCAAACAAAAGACACAGGGATAAAAGAAGGGATGAAAACTCAAGACACCTACGTGCTTACTTACAGGAGACTCACTTGAGATCCAAGGACACAGACAAACTACAAGCCGAAGGTGTGTGGACAAGTACCCTACACGAGTGAAACGGAAAATCAAACAATCAAGCAAATGGATTCTGTTTGAGTCCCCAGAGACAGTAAGCAGAAAATAGCCCTATCTGGCCACCGTGAATTCTTTTGTTTGGTTTCAACAGTTCCCAGCAATAGATTAATGGTGCAGCAACATACTTCTCATTTTCTCTCACCTCAACAACTGAGTTGCTGTAATAATAAGCATCTGGGCCTTTGAAATCAGTGGAATTTATGATGTTCACGAACGTAAAAATCTGATAACCACCTGAAGCGGGATGTTTGGACACTCAAATAAACACGTCACTCCACAATACACTGTTAGCTCCCACCTGCTCCTGTCTAGAAATTGGTGTTCCATTTTATTTGACCCTCCGTCCTATCGGCGGTGATCACGCTGATGTCCTTCAAATATGGTGGTGAGCGAAGCAACAAGTTGACTTTTCTGTCGACAACAGGCCCAGAGGAATGATACTTGAGATCTTCAGGGAGCCCTTAGTCAATGAATGTGGCTAAATACAGACAGCAAGTTAGAAGGAGATGAAAGAGGACAGAGGATAGAGACACGGGTTCAAGTCCCAGCACAACCATTCCCTGGTTTTGTAGGTACACGCGGCCGACTCGAACTGCAAGTGTCTCGGTGAACCCAGTGCTCCCTCTGCAGCCTAGATACTTTGCAGGATTTTTGGGAGCATAGTGTAGGAAAGTGATATAGGGTATATGGTTAACTGTTCTGCACACATGGACAGATGGACAGACAAAAGGATGATTGATTGAGTGATTGATAAATAGATAGACAGAAAGATAGATAGATATAGGTACATATCGATTAGGACAAAGCTACTGCTCAAAAGAAGGAGAGCAATGGTGAAAGCACATTGCAAAACTACAAACAAAAAAGAAGAATGAAATCCAGTTTAAAAAGTGCAGTAAGCAACCATAAGAAGAAAACGAATCCTATCATTTGCAATAACGTGGATGGAGCTCGAGGGTTTTATGCACAGTCAAATAGGCCAGGCGGAGAAATACATGTACCAAATGATTTCACTCATGTGTGGAGTATGATAACAAAGAAAAACTGAAGGAAAAGACAGCAGCAGACTCACAGAACCCGAGAGTGGACCTACAGTTACCAAAGAGAAAGGGACTGGGTAGGGTTTGTGGGAAGGGAGTAATAAGTGCGGGGAAAAAGAAAGTGGGCATTAGGATTAGCATGTATAATGTGTAGGGTGGGGTGTCATGGGTAGGGCTGTACAACACAGAGAAGACAAGTAGTGATTCTACAGCATCTTAGTACATGCTGACGGAGAGCGGCTGTAACTGGGATTTGGGGTGACTTGGTGAAGAGGGTAGACAGAATAACATAATTTTCTGCATGTGATTGTATATTAATGAGAACAAAAAGAATTTCAAAGTGCAGTAAGAGCACAGCTCTCAAATATCAGAATAAAAGTACAGCCTTTGAGTGCTCCAATCAAAAGACACAGGGTTAGAAGAACTGATGAAAACTCAAGACCACCTACGTGCTCCCTTACTGGAGACACACTTGAGATCCAAGGACACAGACAAACTACAAGCTGAAGGGGCGGGGACAGGTACCCTACAAAAGTGAAACTGAGAAACAAAGAAAGAAATGGATTCTGTTTTGGGCCCCAGAGAGAGTCAGTAGAAAATAGCCCTATCTAGCCACCGTGAATTCTTTTTGTTTGGTTTCAGCAGTGCTCAGGCATAGATTTAGTGGTGCAGCAACTTCCTTCTCATTTCCTCTCACCTCAACAAATGAATTGCTGTAATAATATGCGTCTGGGCATTTATAATCATTGCTTTTTATGATGTTCACGAATGTAAAGAAGTAATAACCACCTAAAGAGGGAAGTTTGGACACTCAAATAAACACTTCACTCCACAACACACTCTTTGTTCCCAAATGCTCCTGTCCAGAAATAGGTGTTAATTCATATTTGTCCTTCAACCTATCAGCAGTGATCACGCCAATGTCCCTCAAACATGGTGGAGTGCAAAGGGCCAGGTACAATTTTCTGTCGACAACAGGCCCAGAAAAAGGATACTTGTGGTCTTCAGGGATCACTTACTCTCTGAATGTGGCTAAATAAAGTCAACAATTGAGCAGGAAGTATAAGAGGACAGAGGACAAAGATACGGGTTCAAGTCCTTTCACCTCCATTTACTGGTTTTGTAAGCACACTCTGCTGACTCTACATGAAAGCGTATTGGTGAACACAGTGCTCACCTTATGGCTTAGTTACATTGCAAGGTTTCTGGAAGCATAATGTAGGGAAGAGTCATACGCTATGTTGTTAACTGTTCTGTACATAAGGATAGATGGGCAGACAAAAAGATGATTGTTTCATAGATAGATAGGTAGACAGACGACAGGTGAATGCGAGATAGAAAGGTACATAGATTAATAGATGATAGACATCATAGATAGATGATAGGAAGATAGATAGATAGATACATAGATAGATACATAGATACATAGATATATACATACATAGATACATAGATAGACAGACAGACCTTTAGATAGATAGATACAGATACATGTCGATTGACACAAAGCTATTGTTCATAACCAGGAGTTGAATGGTGAATAACATAGCTAAACTACAAACAAAAAGGAAGAATGAAATCCAGTTTAAAAAGTGCAGTAAGCAGCCTTAAGAAGAAAACAAATACTACCATTTGCAATGACGTGGATGGAGCAAGACGGTAGTATGTTCAGAAAAATAGGGCAGGCGGATAAAGGCAAGTACCAAGTGATTTCACTCATGTGTGGAGTATAACAACAAAGAAAAACTGAAGTAAAAAAACAGCAGCAGACTCACAGAACCCGAGAGTTGACTAAAAGTAACCAAAGGAAAAAGGACTGGGCAGGGTGAGTCTGAAGGGAGGGATAAGTGTGGGGAGAAAGAATGGGGGCATTAAGTTTAGCATGTATAATGCGCGGGGTCGGGTGTGCATGGGGAGTACTGTACAACACAGAGAAGACTAGTAGAGATCATATAGCATCTTACTACTCACTGAAGGACCGTGACTGTAACGGGGACTTTTGGGGGGGACATGGTGATGGGGTCTACAGCATCCAACTACGCTGATCGACAGTGTCTGAAGAGGTTTTTCGGGGGGACTTGGTGAAGGGGGAGCATAGTAAACATAATGTTCTTCACGTGATTGTAGATTAATGATAAAAAATATTCTTTAAGTGCAATAAGTGCACAGCTCTCAATCATCAGAATAAAAGGTCAGGCACTGAGTGCTGCAAACAAAAGACACAGGGATAAAAGAAGGGATGAAAACTCAAGACACCTACGTGCTTACTTACAGGAGACTCACTTGAGATCCAAGGACACAGACAAACTACAAGCCGAAGGTGTGTGGACAAGTACCCTACACGAGTGAAACGGAAAAACAAACAATCAAGCAAATGAATTCTGTTTGAGTCCCCAGAGACAGTCAGCAGAAAATAGCCCTATCTGGACACCGTGAATTCTTTTTGTTTGGTTTCAACAGTTCCCAGCCATAGATTTAGTGGTGCAGCAACATACTTCTCATTTTCTCTCACCTCAACAAATGAGTTGCTGTAATAATAAGCATCTGGGCCTTTGAAATCAGTGGATTTTATGATGTTCACGAACGTGAAAATCTAATAACCACCTAAAGAGGGAAGTTTGGACACTCAAATAAACACGTCACTCCACAATACACTGTTAGCTCCCAACTGCTCCTGTCTAGAAATTGGTGTTCCTTTTTATTTGACCCTCCGTCTTATCGGCGGTGATCACGCTGATATCCTTCAAACATGGTGGTGAGCGAAGCAACAAGTTGACTTTTCTGTCGACAACAGGCCCAGAGGAATGATACTTGAGATCTTCAGGGAGCCCTTAGTCAATGAATGTGGCTAAATACGGACAGCAAGTTAGAAGGAGATGAAAGAGGACAGAGGATAGAGACACGGGTTCAAGTCCCAGCACAACCATTCCCTGGTTTTGTAGCTACACGCGGCCGCCTCGAACTGCAAGTGTCTCGGTGAACCCAGTGGTCTCTCTACAGCCTAGATACTTTGCAGGATTTTGGGGAGCATAGTGTAGGAAAGTGATATAGGGTATATGGTTAACTGTTCTGCACACATGGACAGATGGACAGACAAAAAGATGATTGAGTGAGTGATTGATAAATAGATAGACAGAAAGATAGATAGATATAGGTACATATCGATTAGCACAAAGCTACTGCTCAAAACAAGGAGAGCAATGGTGAAAGCACCTTGCAAAACTACAAACAAAAAAGAAGAATGAAATCCAGTTTAAAAAGTGCAGTAAGCAGCCATAAGAAGAAAACGAATCCTATCATTTGCAATAACGTGGATGGAGCTCGAGGGTATTATGCTCAGCAAATAGGCCAGGCGGAGAAATACATGTACCAAATGATTTCACTCATGTGTGGAGTATGATAACAAAGAAAAACTGAAGGAAAAGACAGCAGCAGACTCACAGAACCCGAGAGTGGACCTACAGTAACCAAAGAGAAAGGGACTGGGTAGGGTTTGTGGGAAGGGAGTAATAAGTGCGGGGAAAAAGAAAGAGGGCATTAGGATTAGCATGTATAATGTGTAGGGTGGGGTGTCTTGGGTAGGTCTGTACAACACAGAGAAGACATGTAGTGATTCTACAGCATCTTAGTACATGCTGACGGAGAGCGGCTGTTACTGGGATTTGGGGTGACTTGGTGAAGAGGGTAGACAGAATAACATAATTTTCTGCATGTGATTGTATATTAATGAGAACAAAAAGAATTTCAAAGTGCAGTAAGAGCACAGCTCTCAAATATCAGAATAAAAGTACAGCCTTTGAGTGCTCCAATCAAAAGACACAGGGTTAGAAGAACTGATGAAAACACAAGACCACCTACGTGCTCCCTTACTGGAGACTCACTTGAGATCCAAGTACACAGACAAACTACAAGCTGAAGGGGCGGGGACAGGTACCCTACACAAGTGAAACTGAGAAACAAAGAAAGAAATGGATTCTGTTTTGGACCCCAGAGAGAGTCAGTAGAAAATAGCCCTATCTAGCCACCGTGAATTCTTTTTGTTTGGTTTCAGCAGTGCTCAGGCATAGATTTAGTGGTGCAGCAACTTCCTTCTCATTTCCTCTCACCTCAACAAATGAATTGCTGTAATAATATGCGTCTGGGCATTTATATTCATTGCTTTTTATGATGTTCACGAATGTAAAGAAGTAATAACCACCTAAAGAGGGAGTTTGGACACTCAAATAAACACTTCACTCCACAACACACTCTTTGTTCCCAAATGCTCCTGTCCAGAAATAGGTGTTAATTCATATTTGTCCCTCCACCTATCATCAGTGATACGCCAATGTCCCTCAAACATGGTGGTGTGCAAAGGGCCAAGTACACTTTTCTGTCGACAACAGGCCCAGACGAAGGATACTTGTGGTCTTCAGGGATCACTTACTCACTGAATGTGGCTAAATAAAGTCAACAAGCGAGCAGGAAGTATAAGAGGACAGAGGACAAAGATACGGGTTCAAGTCCTTTCACCTCCATTTACTGGTTTTGTAAGCACACTCTGCTGACTCTACCTGAAAGCGTATCTGTGAACACAGTGCTCTCCTTATGGCTTAGTTACCTTGCAAGATTTCTGGAAGCATAATGAAGGGAATAGACATAGGCTATGTTGTTAACTGTTCTGTACATAAGGATAGATGGGCAGACAAAAAGATGATTGTTTTATAGATAGATAGGTAGACAGACGGCAGGTGAAAGAGAGATAGGTACATAGATTAATAGATGATAGACATCATAGATAGATGATAGGAAGATAGATAGATAGATACATAGATAGATACATAGATACATAGATATATACATGCATAGATACATAGATAGACAGACAGACCTTTATATAGATAGATACAGATACATGTCGTTTGACACAAAGCTATTGTTCATAACCAGGAGTTTAATGGTGAATAACATAGCTAAAATACAAACAAAAAGGAAAATGAAATCCAGTTTAAAAAGTGCAGTAAGCAGCCTTAAGAAGAAAACAAATACTACCATTTGCAATGACGTGGATTTAGCAAGATGGTAGTATTTTCAGAAAAATAGGGCAGGCGGATAAAGGCAAGTACCAAGTGATTTCACTCATGTGTGGAGTATGATAACAAAGAAAAACTGAAGGAAAAGACAGCAGCAGACTCACAGAACCCGAGAGTGGACCTACAGTTACCAAAAGAGAAAGGGAATGGGTAGGGTTTGTGGGAAGGGAGTAATAAGTGCGGGGAAAAAGAATGGGGCATTAGGATTAGCATGTATAATGTGTAGGGTGGGGTGTCTTGGGTAGGGCTGTACAACACAGAGAAGACATGTAGTGATTCTACAGCATCTTAGTACATGCTGACGGAGAGCGGCTGTTACTGGGATTTGGGGAGACTTGGTGAAGAGGGTAGACAGAATAACATAATTTTCTGCATGTGATTTTATATTAATGAGAACAAAAAGAATTTCAAAGTGCAGTAAGAGCACAGCTCTCAAATATCAGAAAAAAAGTACAGCCTTTGAGTGCTCCAATCAAAAGACACAGGGTTAGAAGAACTGATGAAAACACAAGACCACCTACGTGCTCCCTTACTGGAGACTCACTTGAGATCCAAGGACACAGACAAACTACAAGCTGAAGGGGCGGGGACAGGTACCCTACACAAGTGAAACTTAGAAACAAAGAAAGAAATGGATTCTGTTTTGGACCCCAGAGAGAGTCAGTAGAAAATAGCCCTATCTAGCCACCGTGAATTCTTTTTGTTTGGTTTCAGCAGTGCTCAGGCATAGATTTAGTGGTGCAGCAACTTCCTTCTCATTTCCTCTCACCTCAACAAATGAATTGCTGTAATAATATGCGTCTGGGCATTTATAATCACTGCTTTTTATGATGTTCACGAATGTAAAGAAGTAATAACCACCTAAAGAGGGAAGTTTGGACACTCAAATAAACACTTCACTCCACAACACACTCTTTGTTCCCAAATGCTCCTGTCCAGAAATAGGTGTTAATTCATATTTGTCCTTCAACCTATCAGCAGTGATCACGCCAATGTCCCTCAAACATGGTGGAGTGCAAAGGGCCAGGTACAATTTTCTGTCGACAACAGGCCCAGAAAAAGGATACTTGTGGTCTTCAGGGATCACTTACTCTCTGAATGTGGCTAAATAAAGTCAACAATTGAGCAGGAAGTATAAGAGGACAGAGGACAAAGATACGGGTTCAAGTCCTTTCACCTCCATTTACTGGTTTTGTAAGCACACTCTGCTGACTCTACCTGAAAGCGTATTGGTGAACACAGTGCTCACCTTATGGCTTAGTTACATTGCAAGGTTTCTGGAAGCATAATGTAGGGAAGAGTCATACGCTATGTTGTTAACTGTTCTGTACATAAGGATAGATGGGCAGACAAAAAGATGATTGTTTCATAGATAGATAGGTAGACAGACGACAGGTGAATGCGAGATAGAAAGGTACATAGATTAATAGATGATAGACATCATAGATAGATGATAGGAAGATAGATAGATAGATACATAGATAGATACATAGATACATAGATATATACATACATAGATACATAGATAGACAGACAGACCTTTAGATAGATAGATACAGATACATGTCGATTGACACAAAGCTATTGTTCATAACCAGGAGTTGAATGGTGAATAACATAGCTAAACTACAAACAAAAAGGAAGAATGAAATCCAGTTTAAAAAGTGCAGTAAGCAGCCTTAAGAAGAAAACAAATACTACCATTTGCAATGACGTGGATGGAGCAAGACGGTAGTATGTTCAGAAAAATAGGGCAGGCGGATAAAGGCAAGTACCAAGTGATTTCACTCATGTGTGGAGTATAACAACAAAGAAAAACTGAAGTAAAAAAACAGCAGCAGACTCACAGAACCCGAGAGTTGACTAAAAGTAACCAAAGGAA
Organism: Manis pentadactyla; assembly: GCF_030020395.1. Taxonomy (NCBI): domain Eukaryota; kingdom Metazoa; phylum Chordata; class Mammalia; order Pholidota; family Manidae; genus Manis; species Manis pentadactyla. Next base: position 90,108 of record NW_026644740.1, read on the forward strand.
AAAGGACTGGGCAGGGTGAGTCTGAAGGGAGGGATAAGTGTGGGGAGAAAGAATGGGGGCATTAAGTTTAGCATGTATAATGCGCGGGGTCGGGTGTGCATGGGGAGTACTGTACAACACAGAGAAGACTAGTAGAGATCATATAGCATCTTACTACTCACTGAAGGACCGTGACTGTAACGGGGACTTTTGGGGGGGACATGGTGATGGGGTCTACAGCATCCAACTACGCTGATCGACAGTGTCTGAAGAGGTTTTTCGGGGGGACTTGGTGAAGGGGGAGCATAGTAAACATAATGTTCTTCACGTGATTGTAGATTAATGATAAAAAATATTCTTTAAGTGCAATAAGTGCACAGCTCTCAATCATCAGAATAAAAGGTCAGGCACTGAGTGCTGCAAACAAAAGACACAGGGATAAAAGAAGGGATGAAAACTCAAGACACCTACGTGCTTACTTACAGGAGACTCACTTGAGATCCAAGGACACAGACAAACTACAAGCCGAAGGTGTGTGGACAAGTACCCTACACGAGTGAAACGGAAAAACAAACAATCAAGCAAATGAATTCTGTTTGAGTCCCCAGAGACAGTCAGCAGAAAATAGCCCTATCTGGACACCGTGAATTCTTTTTGTTTGGTTTCAACAGTTCCCAGCCATAGATTTAGTGGTGCAGCAACATACTTCTCATTTTCTCTCACCTCAACAAATGAGTTGCTGTAATAATAAGCATCTGGGCCTTTGAAATCAGTGGATTTTATGATGTTCACGAACGTGAAAATCTAATAACCACCTAAAGAGGGAAGTTTGGACACTCAAATAAACACGTCACTCCACAATACACTGTTAGCTCCCAACTGCTCCTGTCTAGAAATTGGTGTTCCTTTTTATTTGACCCTCCGTCTTATCGGCGGTGATCACGCTGATATCCTTCAAACATGGTGGTGAGCGAAGCAACAAGTTGACTTTTCTGTCGACAACAGGCCCAGAGGAATGATACTTGAGATCTTCAGGGAGCCCTTAGTCAATGAATGTGGCTAAATACGGACAGCAAGTTAGAAGGAGATGAAAGAGGACAGAGGATAGAGACACGGGTTCAAGTCCCAGCACAACCATTCCCTGGTTTTGTAGCTACACGCGGCCGCCTCGAACTGCAAGTGTCTCGGTGAACCCAGTGGTCTCTCTACAGCCTAGATACTTTGCAGGATTTTGGGGAGCATAGTGTAGGAAAGTGATATAGGGTATATGGTTAACTGTTCTGCACACATGGACAGATGGACAGACAAAAGGATGATTGATTGAGTGATTGATAAATAGATAGACAGAAAGATAGATAGATATAGGTACATATCGATTAGCACAAAGCTACTGCTCAAAACAAGGAGAGCAATGGTGAAAGCACCTTGCAAAACTACAAACAAAAAAGAAGAATGAAATCCAGTTTAAAAAGTGCAGTAAGCAGCCATAAGAAGAAAACGAATCCTATCATTTGCAATAACGTGGATGGAGCTCGAGGGTATTATGCTCAGCAAATAGGCCAGGCGGAGAAATACATGTACCAAATGATTTCACTCATGTGTGGAGTATGATAACAAAGAAAAACTGAAGGAAAAGACAGCAGCAGACTCACAGAACCCGAGAGTGGACCTACAGTAACCAAAGAGAAAGGGACTGGGTAGGGTTTGTGGGAAGGGAGTAATAAGTGCGGGGAAAAAGAAAGAGGGCATTAGGATTAGCATGTATAATGTGTAGGGTGGGGTGTCTTGGGTAGGTCTGTACAACACAGAGAAGACATGTAGTGATTCTACAGCATCTTAGTACATGCTGACGGAGAGCGGCTGTTACTGGGATTTGGGGTGACTTGGTGAAGAGGGTAGACAGAATAACATAATTTTCTGCATGTGATTGTATATTAATGAGAACAAAAAGAATTTCAAAGTGCAGTAAGAGCACAGCTCTCAAATATCAGAATAAAAGTACAGCCTTTGAGTGCTCCAATCAAAAGACACAGGGTTAGAAGAACTGATGAAAACACAAGACCACCTACGTGCTCCCTTACTGGAGACTCACTTGAGATCCAAGTACACAGACAAACTACAAGCTGAAGGGGCGGGGACAGGTACCCTACACAAGTGAAACTGAGAAACAAAGAAAGAAATGGATTCTGTTTTGGACCCCAGAGAGAGTCAGTAGAAAATAGCCCTATCTAGCCACCGTGAATTCTTTTTGTTTGGTTTCAGCAGTGCTCAGGCATAGATTTAGTGGTGCAGCAACTTCCTTCTCATTTCCTCTCACCTCAACAAATGAATTGCTGTAATAATATGCGTCTGGGCATTTATAATCATTGCTTTTTATGATGTTCACGAATGTAAAGAAGTAATAACCACCTAAAGAGGGAGTTTGGACACTCAAATAAACACTTCACTCCACAACACACTCTTTGTTCCCAAATGCTCCTGTCCAGAAATAGGTGTTAATTCATATTTGTCCCTCCACCTATCATCAGTGATACGCCAATGTCCCTCAAACATGGTGGTGTGCAAAGGGCCAAGTACACTTTTCTGTCGACAACAGGCCCAGACGAAGGATACTTGTGGTCTTCAGGGATCACTTACTCACTGAATGTGGCTAAATAAAGTCAACAAGCGAGCAGGAAGTATAAGAGGACAGAGGACAAAGATACGGGTTCAAGTCCTTTCACCTCCATTTACTGGTTTTGTAAGCACACTCTGCTGACTCTACCTGAAAGCGTATCTGTGAACACAGTGCTCTCCTTATGGCTTAGTTACCTTGCAAGATTTCTGGAAGCATAATGAAGGGAATAGACATAGGCTATGTTGTTAACTGTTCTGTACATAAGGATAGATGGGCAGACAAAAAGATGATTGTTTTATAGATAGATAGGTAGACAGACGGCAGGTGAAAGAGAGATAGGTACATAGATTAATAGATGATAGACATCATAGATAGATGATAGGAAGATAGATAGATAGATACATAGATAGATACATAGATACATATATATATACATGCATAGATACATAGATAGACAGACAGACCTTTATATAGATAGATACAGATACATGTCGTTTGACACAAAGCTATTGTTCATAACCAGGAGTTGAATGGTGAATAACATAGCTAAAATACAAACAAAAAGGAAAATGAAATCCAGTTTAAAAAGTGCAGTAAGCAGCCTTAAGAAGAAAACAAATACTACCATTTGCAATGACGTGGATTTAGCAAGATGGTAGTATTTTCAGAAAAATAGGGCAGGCGGATAAAGGCAAGTACCAAGTGATTTCACTCATGTGTGGAGTATGATAACAAAGAAAAACTGAAGGAAAAGACAGCAGCAGACTCACAGAACCCGAGAGTGGACCTACAGTTACCAAAAGAGAAAGGGAATGGGTAGGGTTTGTGGGAAGGGAGTAATAAGTGCGGGGAAAAAGAATGGGGCATTAGGATTAGCATGTATAATGTGTAGGGTGGGGTGTCTTGGGTAGGGCTGTACAACACCGAGAAGACATGTAGTGATTCTACAGCATCTTAGTACATGCTGACGGAGAGCGGCTGTTACTGGGATTTGGGGAGACTTGGTGAAGAGGGTAGACAGAATAACATAATTTTCTGCATGTGATTTTATATTAATGAGAACAAAAAGAATTTCAAAGTGCAGTAAGAGCACAGCTCTCAAATATCAGAATAAAAGTACAGCCTTTGAGTGCTCCAATCAAAAGACACAGGGTTAGAAGAACTGATGAAAACACAAGACCACCTACGTGCTCCCTTACTGGAGACTCACTTGAGATCCAAGGACACAGACAAACTACAAGCTGAAGGGGCGGGGACAGGTACCCTACACAAGTGAAACTGAGAAACAAAGAAAGAAATGGATTCTGTTTTGGACCCCAGAGAGAGTCAGTAGAAAATAGCCCTATCTAGCCACCGTGAATTCTTTTTGTTTGGTTTCAGCAGTGCTCAGGCATAGATTTAGTGGTGCAGCAACTTCCTTCTCATTTCCTCTCACCTCAACAAATGAATTGCTGTAATAATATGCGTCTGGGCATTTATAATCATTGCTTTTTATGATGTTCACGAATGTAAAGAAGTAATAACCACATAAAGAGGGAAGTTTGGACACTCAAATAAACACTTCACTCCACAACACACTCTTTGTTCCCAACTGCGCCTGTCCAGAAATAGGTGTTAATTCATATTTGTCCTTCCACCTATCAGCAGTGATCACGCCAATGTCCCTCAAACATGGTGGTGTGCAAAGGGCCAAGTACACTTTTCTGTCGACAACAGGCCCAGACGAAGGATACTTGTGGTCTTCAGGGATCACTTACTCACTGAATGTGGCTAAATAAAGTCACCAAGCGTGCAGGAAGTATAAGAGGACAGAGGACAAAGATACGGGTTCAAGTCCTTTCACCTCCATTTACTGGTTTTGTAAGCACACTCTGCAGACTCTACCTGAAAGCGTATCGGTGAACTCAGTGCTCTCCTTATGGCTTAGTTACCTTGCAAAGTTTCTGGAAGCATAATGTAGGGAAGAGACATAGGCTATGTTGTTAACTGTTCTGAACATAAGGATAGATGGGCAGACAAAAATATGATTGTTTCATAGATAGATAGGTAGACAGACGACAGGTGAAAGAGAGATAGATAGGTACATAGATTAATAGATGATAGACATCATAGATAGATGATAGGAAGATAGATAGATAGATACATAGATAGATACATAGATACATAGATATATACATACATAGATACATAGATAGACAGACAGACCTTTAGATAGATAGATACAGATACATGTCGATTGACACAAAGCTATTGTTCATAACCAGGAGTTGAATGGTGAAAAACATAGCTAAACTACAAACAAAAAGGAAGAATGAAATCCAGTTTAAAAAGTGCAGTAAGCAGCCTTAAGAAGAAAACATATACTACCATTTGCAATGACGTGGATGGAGCAAGACGGTAGTATGTTCAGAAAAATAGGGCAGGCGGATAAAGGCAAGTACCAAGTGATTTCACTCATGTGTGGAGTATAACAACAAAGAAAAACTGAAGTAAAAAAACAGCAGCAGACTCACAGAACCCGAGAGTTGACTAAAAGTAACCAAAGGAAAAAGGACTGGGCAGGGTGAGTCTGAAGGGAGGGATAAGTGTGGGGAGAAAGAATGGGGGCATTAAGTTTAGCATGTATAATGCGCGGGTTCGGTTGTGCATTGGGAGTACTGTACAACACAGAGAAGTCTAGTAGAGATCATACAGCATCTTACTACTCACTGACGGACAGTGACTGTAACGGGGACTTTTGGGGGGGACATGGTGAAGGGGTCTACAGCATCCAACTACGTGGATCGACAGTGACTGAAGAGGTTTTTCGGGGGGACTTGGTGAAGGGGGGAGCATAGTAAACATAATGTTCTTCACGTGATTGTAGATTAATGATAAAAAATATTCTTTAAGTGCAATAAGTGCACAGCTCTGAATCATCAGAATAAAATGTCAGGCACTGAGTGCTGCAAACAAAAGACACAGGGATAAAAGAAGGGATGAAAACTCAAGACACCTACGTGCTTACTTACAGGAGACTCACTTGAGATCCAAGGACACAGACAAACTACAAGCCGAAGGTGTGTGGACAAGTACCCTACATGAGTGAAACGGAAAATCAAACAATCAAGCAAATGGATTCTGTTTGAGTCCCCAGAGACAGTCAGCAGAAAATAGCCCTATCTGGCCACCGTGAATTCTTTTTGTTTGGTTTCAACAGTTCCCAGCCATAGATTTAGTGGTGCAGCAACATACTTCTCATTTTCTCTCACCTCAACATCTGAGTTGCTGTAATAATAAGCATCTGGGCCTTTGAAATCAGTGGATTTTATGATGTTCACGAATGTGACAATCTAATAACCACCTAAAGAGGGAAGTTTGGACACTCAAATAAACACGTCACTCCACAATACACTGTTAGCTCCCAACTGCTCCTGTCTAGAAATTGGTGTTCCTTTTTATTTGACCCTCCGTCCTATCGGCGGTGATCACGCTGATGTCCTTCAAAAATGGTGGTGAGCGAAGCAACAAGTTGACTTTTCTGTCGACAACAGGCCCAGAGGAATGATACTTGAGATCTTCAGGGAGCCCTTAGTCAATGAATGTGGCTAAATACAGACAGCAAGTTAGAAGGAGATGAAAGAGGACAGAGGATAGAGACACGGGTTCAAGTCCCAGCACAACCATTCCCTGGTTTTGTAGGTACACGCGGCCGACTCGAACTGCAAGTGTCTCGGTGAACCCAGTGCTCCCTCTGCAGCCTAGATACTTTGCAGGATTTTGGGGAGCATAGTGTAGGAAACTGATATGGGGTATATGGTTAACTGTTCTGCACACATGGACAGATGGACAGACAAAAGGATGATTGATTGAGTGATTGATAAATAGATAGACAGAAAGATAGATAGATATAGGTACATATCGATTAGCACAAAGCTACTGCTCAAAACAAGGAGAGCAATGGTGAAAGCACATTGGAAAACTACAAACAAAAAAGAAGAATGAAATCCAGTTTAAAAAGTGCAGTAAGCAGCCATAAGAAGAAAACGAATCCTATCATTTGCAATAACGTGGATGGAGCTCGAGGGTATTATGCTCAGTCAAATAGGCCAGGCGGGGAAATACATGTACAAAATGATTTCACTCATGTGTGGAGTATGATAACAAAGAAAAACTGAAGGAAAAGACAGCATCAGACTCACAGAACCCGAGAGTGGACCTACAGTTACCAAAGAGAAAGGGACTGGGTAGGGTTTGTGGGAAGGGAGTAATAAGTGCGGGGAAAAAGAATGGGGGCATTAGGATTAGCATGTATAATGTGTAGGGTGGGGTGTCATATGTAGGGCTGTACAACACAGAGAAGACATGTAGTGATTCTACAGCATCTTAGTACATGCTGACGGAGAGCGGCTGTTACTGGGATTTGGGGTGACTTGGTGAAGAGGGTAGACAGAATAACATAATTTTCTGCATGTGATTGTATATGAATGAGAACAAAAAGAATTTCAAAGTGCAGTAAGAGCACAGCTCTCAAATATCAGAATAAAAGTACAGCCTTTGAGTGCTCCAATCAAAAGACACAGGGTTAGAAGAACTGATGAAAACTCAAGACCACCTACGTGCTCCCTTACTGGAGACTCACTTGAGATCCAAGGACACAGACAAACTACAAGCTGAAGGGGCGGGGACAGGTACCCTACACAAGTGAAACTGAGAAACAAAGAAAGAAATGGATTCTGTTTTGGACCCCAGAGAGAGTCAGTAGAAAATAGCCCTATCTAGCCACCGTGAATTCTTTTTGTTTGGTTTCAGCAGTGCTCAGGCATAGATTTAGTGGTGCAGCAACTTCCTTCTCATTTCCTCTCACCTCAACAAATGAATTGCTGTAATAATATGCGTCTGGGCATTTATAATCATTGCTTTTTATGATGTTCACGAATGTAAAGAAGTAATAACCACATAAAGAGGGAAGTTTGGACACTCAAATAAACACTTCACTCCACAACACACTCTTTGTTCCCAACTGCGCCTGTCCAGAAATAGGTGTTAATTCATATTTGTCCTTCCACCTATCAGCAGTGATCACGCCAATGTCCCTCAAACATGGTGGTGTGCAAAGGGCCAAGTACACTTTTCTGTCGACAACAGGCCCAGACGAAGGATACTTGTGGTCTTCAGGGATCACTTACTCACTGAATGTGGCTAAATAAAGTCAACAAGCGAGCAGGAAGTATAAGAGGACAGAGGACAAAGATACGGGTTCAAGTCCTTTCACCTCCATTTACTGGTTTTGTAAGCACACTCTGCAGACTCTACCTGAAAGCGTATCGGTGAACTCAGTGCTCTCCTTATGGCTTAGTTACCTTGCAAAGTTTCTGGAAGCATAATGTAGGGAAGAGACATAGGCTATGTTGTTAACTGTTCTGAACATAAGGATAGATGGGCAGACAAAAATATGATTGTTTCATAGATAGATAGGTAGACAGACGACAGGTGAAAGAGAGATAGATAGGTACATAGATTAATAGATGATAGACATCATAGATAGATGATAGGAAGATAGATAGATAGATACATAGATAGATACATAGATACATAGATATATACATACATAGATACATAGATAGACAGACAGACCTTTAGATAGATAGATACAGATACATGTCGTTTGACACAAAGCTATTGTTCATAACCAGGAGTTGAATGGTGAATAACATAGCTAAACTACAAACAAAAAGGAAGAATGAAATCCAGTTTAAAAAGTGCAGTAAGCAGCCTTAAGAAGAAAACAAATACTACCATTTGCAATGACGTGGATGGAGCAAGACGGTAGTATGTTCAGAAAAATAGGGCAGGCGGATAAAGGCAAGTACCAAGTGATTTCACTCATGTGTGGAGTATAACAACAAAGAAAAACTGAAGTAAAAAAACAGCAGCAGACTCACAGAACCCGAGAGTTGACTAAAAGTAACCAAAGGAAAAAGGACTGGGCAGGGTGAGTCTGAAGGGAGGGATAAGTGTGGGGAGAAAGAATGGGGGCATTAAGTTTAGCATGTATAATGCGCGGGGTCGGGTGTGCATGGGGAGTACTGTACAACACAGAGAAGACTAGTAGAGATCATATAGCATCTTACCACTCACTGATGGACAGTGACATTAACGGGGACTTTTGGGGGGGACATGTTGAAGGGGTCTACAGCATCCAACTACGCGGATCGACAGTGACTGAAGAGGTTTGTCGGGGGGACTTGGTGAAGGGGGGAGCATAGTAAACATAATGTTCTTCACGTGATTGTAGATTAATGATAAAAAATATTCTTTAAGTGCAATAAGTGCACAGCTCTGAATCATCAGAATAAACGGTCAGGCACTGAGTGCTGCAAACAAAAGACACAGGGATAAAAGAAGGGATGAAAACTCAAGACACCTACGTGCTTACTTACAGGAGACTCACTTGAGATCCAAGGACACAGACAAACTACAAGCCGAAGGTGTGTGGACAAGTACCCTACACGAGTGAAACGGAAAATCAAACAATCAAGCAAATGGATTCTGTTTGAGTCCAAAGAGACAGTCAGCAGAAAATAGCCCTATCTGGCCACCGTGAATTCTTTTTGTTTGGTTTCAACAGTTCCCAGCCATAGATTTAGTGGTGCAGCAACATACTTCTCATTTTCTCTCACCTCAACATCTGAGTTGCTGTAATAATAAGCATCTGGGCCTTTGAAATCAGTGGATTTTATGATGTTCACGAATGTGACAATCTAATAACCACCTAAAGAGGGAAGTTTGGACACTCAAATAAACACGTCACTCCACAATACACTGTTAGCTCCCAACTGCTCCTGTCTAGAAATTGGTGTTCCTTTTTATTTGACCCTCCGTCCTATCGGCGGTGATCACGCTGATGTCCTTCAAACATGGTGGTGAGCGAAGCAACAAGTTGACTTTTCTGTCGACAACAGACCCAGAGGAATGATACTTGAGATCTTCAGGGAGCCCTTAGTCAATGAATGTGGCTAAATACAGACAGCAAGTTAGAAGGAGATGAAAGAGGACAGAGGATAGAGACACGGGTTCAAGTCCCAGCACAACCATTCCCTGGTTTTGTAGGTACACGCGGCCGACTCGAACTGCAAGTGTCTCGGTGAACCCAGTGCTCCCTCTGCAGCCTAGATACTTTGCAGGATTTTGGGGAGCATAGTGTAGGAAAGTGATATAGGGTATATGGTTAACTGTTCTGCACACATGGACAGATGGAAAGACAAAAGGATGATTGATTGAGTGATTGATAAATAGATAGACAGAAAGATAGATAGATATAGGTACATATCGATTAGCACAAAGCTACTGCTCAAAACAAGGAGAGCAATGGTGAAAGCACATTGGAAAACTACAAACAAAAAAGAAGAATGAAATCCAGTTTAAAAAGTGCAGTAAGCAGCCATAAGAAGAAAACGAATCCTATCATTTGCAATAACGTGGATGGAGCTCGAGGGTATTATGCTCAGTCAAATAGGCCAGGCGGAGAAATACATGTACCAAATGATTTCACTCATGTGTGGAGTATGATAACAAAGAAAAACTGAAGGAAAAGACAGCAGCAGACTCACAGAACCCGAGAGTGGACCTAGAGTTACCAAAGAGAAAGGGACTGGGTAGGGTTTGTGGGAAGGGAGTAATAAGTGCGGGGAAAAAGAATGGGGGCATTAGGATTAGCATGTATAATGTGTAGGGTGGGGTGTCATATGTAGGGCTGTACAACACAGAGAAGACATGTAGTGATTCTACAGCATCTTAGTACATGCTGACGGAGAGCGGCTGTTACTGGGATTTGGGGTGACTTGGTGAAGAGGGTAGACAGAATAACATAATTTTCTGCATGTGATTGTATATGAATGAGAACAAAAAGAATTTCAAAGTGCAGTAAGAGCACAGCTCTCAAATATCAGAATAAAAGTACAGCCTTTGAGTGCTCCAATCAAAAGACACAGGGTTAGAAGAACTGATGAAAACTCAAGACCACCTACGTGCTCCCTTACTGGAGACTCACTTGAGATCCAAGGACACAGACAAACTACAAGCCGAAGGTGTGTGGACAAGTACCCTACACGAGTGAAACGGAAAATCAAACAATCAAGCAAATGGATTCTGTTTGAGTCCAAAGAGACAGTCAGCAGAAAATAGCCCTATCTGGCCACCGTGAATTCTTTTTGTTTGGTTTCAACAGTTCCCAGCCATAGATTTAGTGGTGCAGCAACATACTTCTCATTTTCTCTCACCTCAACATCTGAGTTGCTGTAATAATAAGCATCTGGGCCTTTGAAATCAGTGGATTTTATGATGTTCACGAATGTGACAATCTAATAACCACCTAAAGAGGGAAGTTTGGACACTCAAATAAACACGTCACTCCACAATACACTGTTAGCTCCCAACTGCTCCTGTCTAGAAATTGGTGTTCCTTTTTATTTGACCCTCCGTCCTATCGGCGGTGATCACGCTGATGTCCTTCAAACATGGTGGTGAGCGAAGCAACAAGTTGACTTTTCTGTCGACAACAGACCCAGAGGAATGATACTTGAGATCTTCAGGGAGCCCTTAGTCAATGAATGTGGCTAAATACAGACAGCAAGTTAGAAGGAGATGAAAGAGGACAGAGGATAGAGACACGGGTTCAAGTCCCAGCACAACCATTCCCTGGTTTTGTAGGTACACGCGGCCGACTCGAACTGCAAGTGTCTCGGTGAACCCAGTGCTCCCTCTGCAGCCTAGATACTTTGCAGGATTTTGGGGAGCATAGTGTAGGAAAGTGATATAGGGTATATGGTTAACTGTTCTGCACACATGGACAGATGGAAAGACAAAAGGATGATTGATTGAGTGATTGATAAATAGATAGACAGAAAGATAGATAGATATAGGTACATATCGATTAGCACAAAGCTACTGCTCAAAACAAGGAGAGCAATGGTGAAAGCACATTGGAAAACTACAAACAAAAAAGAAGAATGAAATCCAGTTTAAAAAGTGCAGTAAGCAGCCATAAGAAGAAAACGAATCCTATCATTTGCAATAACGTGGATGGAGCTCGAGGGTATTATGCTCAGTCAAATAGGCCAGGCGGAGAAATACATGTACAAAATGATTTCACTCATGTGTGGAGTATGATAACAAAGAAAAACTGAAGGAAAAGACAGCAGCAGACTCACAGAACCCGAGAGTGGACCTAGAGTTACCAAAGAGAAAGGGACTGGGTAGGGTTTGTGGGAAGGGAGTAATAAGTGCGGGGAAAAAGAATGGGGGCATTAGGATTAGCATGTATAATGTGTAGGGTGGGGTGTCATATGTAGGGCTGTACAACACAGAGAAGACATGTAGTGATTCTACAGCATCTTAGTACATGCTGACGGAGAGCGGCTGTTACTGGGATTTGGGGTGACTTGGTGAAGAGGGTAGACAGAATAACATAATTTTCTGCATGTGATTGTATATGAATGAGAACAAAAAGAATTTCAAAGTGCAGTAAGAGCACAGCTCTCAAATATCAGAATAAAAGTACAGCCTTTGAGTGCTCCAATCAAAAGACACAGGGTTAGAAGAACTGATGAAAACTCAAGACCACCTACGTGCTCCCTTACTGGAGACTCACTTGAGATCCAAGGACACAGACAAACTACAAGCTGAAGGGGCGGGGACAGGTACCCTACACAAGTGAAACTGAGAAACAAAGAAAGAAATGGATTCTGTTTTGGACCCCAGAGAGAGTCAGTAGAAAATAGCCCTATCTAGCCACCGTGAATTCTTTTTGTTTGGTTTCAGCAGTGCTCAGGCATAGATTTAGTGGTGCAGCAACTTCCTTCTCATTTCCTCTCACCTCAACAAATGAATTGCTGTAATAATATGCGTCTGGGCATTTATAATCATTGCTTTTTATGATGTTCACGAATGTAAAGAAGTAATAACCACCTAAAGAGGGAAGTTTGGACACTCAAATAAACACTTCACTCCACAACACACTCTTTGTTCCCAACTGCGCCTGTCCAGAATAGGTGTTAATTCATATTTGTCCTTCCACCTATCAGCAGTGATCACGCCAATGTCCCTCAAACATGGTGGTGTGCAAAGGGCCAAGTACACTTTTCTGTCGACAACAGGCCCAGACGAAGGATACTTGTGGTCTTCAGGGATCACTTACTCACTGAATGTGGCTAAATAAAGTCAACAAGCGAGCAGGAAGTATAAGAGGACAGAGGACAAAGATACGGGTTCAAGTCCTTTCACCTCCATTTACTGGTTTTGTAAGCACACTCTGCAGACTCTACCTGAAAGCGTATCGGTGAACTCAGTGCTCTCCTTATGGCTTAGTTACCTTGCAAAGTTTCTGGAAGCATAATGTAGGGAAGAGACATAGGCTATGTTGTTAACTGTTCTGAACATAAGGATAGATGGGCAGACAAAAAGATGATTGTTTCATAGATAGATAGGTAGACAGACGACAGGTGAAAGAGAGATAGATAGGTACATAGATTAATAGATGATAGACATCATAGATAGATGATAGGAAGATAGATAGATAGATACATAGATAGATACATAGATACATAGATATATACATACATAGATACATAGATAGACAGACAGACCTTTAGATAGATAGATACAGATACATGTCGTTTGACACAAAGCTATTGTTCATAACCAGGAGTTGAATGGTGAATAACATAGCTAAACTACAAACAAAAAGGAAGAATGAAATCCAGTTTAAAAAGTGCAGTAAGCAGCCTTAAGAAGAAAACAAATACTACCATTTGCAATGACGTGGATGGAGCAAGACGGTAGTATGTTCAGAAAAATAGGGCAGGCGGATAAAGGCAAGTACCAAGTGATTTCACTCATGTGTGGAGTATAACAACAAAGAAAAACTGAAGTAAAAAAACAGCAGCAGACTCACAGAACCCGAGAGTTGACTAAAAGTAACCAAAGGAAAAAGGACTGGGCAGGGTGAGTCTGAAGGGAGGGATAAGTGTGGGGAGAAAGAATGGGGGCATTAAGTTTAGCATGTATAATGCGCGGGGTCGGGTGTGCATGGGGAGTACTGTACAACACAGAGAAGACTAGTAGAGATCATATAGCATCTTACCACTCACTGATGGACAGTGACATTAACGGGGACTTTTGGGGGGGACATGTTGAAGGGGTCTACAGCATCCAACTACGCGGATCGACAGTGACTGAAGAGGTTTGTCGGGGGGACTTGGTGAAGGGGGGAGCATAGTAAACATAATGTTCTTCACGTGATTGTAGATTAATGATAAAAAATATTCTTTAAGTGCAATAAGTGCACAGCTCTGAATCATCAGAATAAAAGGTCAGGCACTGAGTGCTGCAAAAAAAAGACACAGGGATAAAAGAAGGGATGAAAACTCAAGACACCTACGTGCTTACTTACAGGAGACTCACTTGAGATCCAAGGACACAGACAAACTACAAGCCGAAGGTGTGTGGACAAGTACCCTACACGAGTGAAACGAAAATCAAACAATCAAGCAAATGGATTCTGTTTGATTCCAAAGAGACAGTCAGCAGAAAATAGCCCTATCTGGCCACCGTGAATTCTTTTTGTCTGGTTTCAACAGTTCCCAGCCATAGATTTAGTGGTGCAGCAACATACTTCTCATTTTCCCTCACTTCAACATCTGAGTTGCTGTAATAATAAGCATCTGGGCCTTTGAAATCAGTGGATTTTATGATGTTCACGAATGTGACAATCTAATAACCACCTAAAGAGGGAAGTTTGGACACTCAAATAAACACGTCACTCCACAATACACTGTTAGCTCCCAACTGCTCCTGTCTAGAAATTGGTGTTCCTTTTTATTTGACCCTCCGTCCTATCGGCGGTGATCACGCTGATGTCCTTCAAACATGGTGGTGAGCGAAGCAACAAGTTGACTTTTCTGTCGACAACAGACCCAGAGGAATGATACTTGAGATCTTCAGGGAGCCCTTAGTCAATGAATGTGGCTAAATACAGACAGCAAGTTAGAAGGAGATGAAAGAGGACAGAGGATAGAGACACGGGTTCAAGTCCCAGCACAACCATTCCCTGGTTTTGTAGGTACACGCGGCCGACTCGAACTGCAAGTGTCTCGGTGAACCCAGTGCTCCCTCTGCAGCCTAGATACTTTGCAGGATTTTGGGGAGCATAGTGTAGGAAAGTGATATAGGGTATATGGTTAACTGTTCTGCACACATGGACAGATGGACAGACAAAAGGATGATTGATTGAGTGATTGATAAATAGATAGACAGAAAGATAGATAGATATAGGTACATATCGATTAGCACAAAGCTACTGCTCAAAACAAGGAGAGCAATGGTGAAAGCACATTGCAAAACTACAAACAAAAAAGAAGAATGAAATCCAGTTTAAAAAGTGCAGTAAGCAGCCATAAGAAGAAAACGAATCCTATCATTTGCAATAACGTGGATGGAGCTCGAGGGTATTATGCTCAGTCAAATAGGCCAGGCGGAGAAATACATGTACAAAATGATTTCACTCATGTGTGGAGTATGATAACAAAGAAAAACTGAAGGAAAAGACAGCAGCAGACTCACAGAACCCGAGAGTGGACCTAGAGTTACCAAAGAGAAAGGGACTGGGTAGGGTTTGTGGGAAGGGAGTAATAAGTGCGGGGAAAAAGAATGGGGGCATTAGGATTAGCATGTATAATGTGTAGGGTGGGGTGTCATATGTAGGGCTGTACAACACAGAGAAGACATGTAGTGATTCTACAGCATCTTAGTACATGCTGACGGAGAGCGGCTGTTACTGGGATTTGGGGTGACTTGGTGAAGAGGGTAGACAGAATAACATAATTTTCTGCATGTGATTGTATATTAATGAGAACAAAAAGAATTTCAAAGTGCAGTAAGAGCACAGCTCTCAAATATCAGAATAAAAGTACAGCCTTTGAGTGCTCCAATCAAAAGACACAGGGTTAGAAGAACTGATGAAAACTCAAGACCACCTACGTGCTCCCTTACTGGAGACTCACTTGAGATCCAAGGACACAGACAAACTACAAGCTGAAGGGGCGGGGACAGGTACCCTACACAAGTGAAACTGAGAAACAAAGAAAGAAATGGATTCTGTTTTGGACCCCAGAGAGAGTCAGTAGAAAATAGCCCTATCTAGCCACCGTGAATTCTTTTTGTTTGGTTTCAGCAGTGCTCAGGCATAGATTTAGTGGTGCAGCAACTTCCTTCTCATTTCCTCTCACCTCAACAAATGAATTGCTGTAATAATATGCGTCTGGGCATTTATAATCATTGCTTTTTATGATGTTCACGAATGTAAAGAAGTAATAACCACATAAAGAGGGAAGTTTGGACACTCAAATAAACACTTCACTCCACAACACACTCTTTGTTCCCAACTGCGCCTGTCCAGAAATAGGTGTTAATTCATATTTGTCCTTCCACCTATCAGCAGTGATCACGCCAATGTCCCTCAAACATGGTGGTGTGCAAAGGGCCAAGTACACTTTTCTGTCGACAACAGGCCCAGACGAAGGATACTTGTGGTCTTCAGGGATCACTTACTCACTGAATGTGGCTAAATAAAGTCACCAAGCGAGCAGGAAGTATAAGAGGACAGAGGACAAAGATACGGGTTCAAGTCCTTTCACCTCCATTTACTGGTTTTGTAAGCACACTCTGCAGACTCTACCTGAAAGCGTATCGGTGAACTCAGTGCTCTCCTTATGGCTTAGTTACCTTGCAAAGTTTCTGGAAGCATAATGTAGGGAAGAGACATAGGCTATGTTGTTAACTGTTCTGAACATAAGGATAGATGGGCAGACAAAAAGATGATTGTTTCATAGATAGATAGGTAGACAGACGACAGGTGAAAGAGAGATAGATAGGTACATAGATTAATAGATGATAGACATCATAGATAGATGATAGGAAGATAGATAGATAGATACATAGATAGATACATAGATACATAGATATATACATACATAGATACATAGATAGACAGACAGACCTTTAGATAGATAGATACAGATACATGTCGTTTGACACAAAGCTATTGTTCATAACCAGGAGTTGAATGGTGAATAACATAGCTAAACTACAAACAAAAAGGAAGAATGAAATCCAGTTTAAAAAGTGCAGTAAGCAGCCTTAAGAAGAAAACAAATACTACCATTTGCAATGACGTGGATGGAGCAAGACGGTAGTATGTTCAGAAAAATAGGGCAGGCGGATAAAGGCAAGTACCAAGTGATTTCACTCATGTGTGGAGTATAACAACAAAGAAAAACTGAAGTAAAAAAACAGCAGCAGACTCACAGAACCCGAGAGTTGACTAAAAGTAACCAAAGGAAAAAGGACTGGGCAGGGTGAGTCTGAAGGGAGGGATAAGTGTGGGGAGAAAGAATGGGGGCATTAAGTTTAGCATGTATAATGCGCGGGGTCGGGTGTGCATGGGGAGTACTGTACAACACAGAGAAGACTAGTAGAGATCATATAGCATCTTACCACTCACTGATGGACAGTGACATTAACGGGGACTTTTGGGGGGGACATGTTGAAGGGGTCTACAGCATCCAACTACGCGGATCGACAGTGACTGAAGAGGTTTGTCGGGGGGACTTGGTGAAGGGGGGAGCATAGTAAACATAATGTTCTTCACGTGATTGTAGATTAATGATAAAAAATATTCTTTAAGTGCAATAAGTGCACAGCTCTGAATCATCAGAATAAACGGTCAGGCACTGAGTGCTGCAAACAAAAGACACAGGGATAAAAGAAGGGATGAAAACTCAAGACACCTACGTGCTTACTTACAGGAGACTCACTTGAGATCCAAGGACACAGACAAACTACAAGCCGAAGGTGTGTGGACAAGTACCCTACACGAGTGAAACGGAAAATCAAACAATCAAGCAAATGGATTCTGTTTGAGTCCAAAGAGACAGTCAGCAGAAAATAGCCCTATCTGGCCACCGTGAATTCTTTTTGTTTGGTTTCAACAGTTCCCAGCCATAGATTTAGTGGTGCAGCAACATACTTCTCATTTTCTCTCACCTCAACAACTGAGTTGCTGTAATAATAAGCATCTGGGCCTTTGAAATCAGTGGATTTTATGATGTTCACGAATGTGACAATCTAATAACCACCTAAAGAGGGAAGTTTGGACACTTAAATAAACACGTCACTCCACAATACACTGTTAGCTCCCAACTGCTCCTGTCTAGAAATTGGTGTTCCTTTTTATTTGACCCTCCGTCCTATCGGCGGTGATCACGCTGATGTCCTTCAAGCATGGTGGTGAGCGAAGCAACAAGTTGACTTTTCTGTCGACAACAGACCCAGAGGAATGATACTTGAGATCTTCAGGGAGCCCTTAGTCAATGAATGTGGCTAAATACAGACAGCAAGTTAGAAGGAGATGAAAGAGGACAGAGGATAGAGACACGGGTTCAAGTCCCAGCACAACCATTCCCTGGTTTTGTAGGTACACGCGGCCGACTCGAACTGCAAGTGTCTCAGTGAACCCAGTGCTCCCTCTGCAGCCTAGATACTTTGCAGGATTTTGGGGAGCATAGTGTAGGAAAGTGATATAGGGTATATGGTTAACTGTTCTGCACACATGGACAGATGGACAGACAAAAGGATGATTGATTGAGTGATTGATAAATAGATAGACAGAAAGATAGATAGATATAGGTACATATCGATTAGCACAAAGCTACTGCTCAAAACAAGGAGAGCAATGGTGAAAGCACATTGCAAAACTACAAACAAAAAAGAAGAATGAAATCCAGTTTAAAAAGTGCAGTAAGCAGCCATAAGAAGAAAACGAATCCTATCATTTGCAATAACGTGGATGGAGCTCGAGGGTATTATGCTCAGTCAAATAGGCCAGGCGGAGAAATACATGTACCAAATGATTTCACTCATGTGTGGAGTATGATAACAAAGAAAAACTGAAGGAAAAGTCAGCAGCAGACTCACAGAACCCGAGAGTGGACCTACAGTTACCAAAGAGAAAGGGACTGGGTAGGGTTTGTGGGAAGGGAGTAATAAGTGCGGGGAAAAAGAATGGGGGCATTAGGATTAGCATGTATAATGTGTAGGGTGGGGTGTCATGGGTAGGGCTGTACAACACAGAGAAGACATGTAGTGATTCTACAGCATCTTAGTACATGCTGACGGAGAGCGGCTGTTACTGGGATTTGGGGTGACTTGGTGAAGAGGGTAGACAGAATAACATAATTTTCTGCATGTGATTGTATATTAATGAGAACAAAAAGAATTTCAAAGTGCAGTAAGAGCACAGCTCTCAAATATCAGAATAAAAGTACAGCCTTTGAGTGCTCCAATCAAAAGACACAGGGTTAGAAGAACTGATGAAAACTCAAGACCACCTACGTGCTCCCTTACTGGAGACTCACTTGAGATCCAAGGACACAGACAAACTACAAGCTGAAGGGGCGGGGACAGGTACCCTACACAAGTGAAACTGAGAAACAAAGAAAGAAATGGATTCTGTTTTGGACCCCAGAGAGAGTCAGTAGAAAATAGCCCTATCTAGCCACCGTGAATTCTTTTTGTTTGGTTTCAGCAGTGCTCAGGCATAGATTTAGTGGTGCAGCAACTTCCTTCTCATTTCCTCTCACCTCAACAAATGAATTGCTGTAATAATATGCGTCTGGGCATTTATAATCATTGCTTTTTATGATGTTCACGAATGTAAAGAAGTAATAACCACATAAAGAGGGAAGTTTGGACACTCAAATAAACACTTCACTCCACAACACACTCTTTGTTCCCAACTGCGCCTGTCCAGAAATAGGTGTTAATTCATATTTGTCCTTCCACCTATCAGCAGTGATCACGCCAATGTCCCTCAAACATGGTGGTGTGCAAAGGGCCAAGTACACTTTTCTGTCGACAACAGGCCCAGACGAAGGATACTTGTGGTCTTCAGGGATCACTTACTCACTGAATGTGGCTAAATAAAGTCACCAAGCGAGCAGGAAGTATAAGAGGACAGAGGACAAAGATACGGGTTCAAGTCCTTTCACCTCCATTTACTGGTTTTGTAAGCACACTCTGCAGACTCTACCTGAAAGCGTATCGGTGAACTCAGTGCTCTCCTTATGGCTTAGTTACCTTGCAAAGTTTCTGGAAGCATAATGTAGGGAAGAGTCATAGGCTATGTTGTTAACTGTTCTGAACATAAGGATAGATGGGCAGACAAAAAGATGATTGTTTCATAGATAGATAGGTAGACAGACGACAGGTTAAAGAGAGATAGATAGGTACATAGATTAATAGATGATAGACATCATAGATAGATGATAGGAAGATAGATAGATAGATACATAGATAGATACATAGATACATAGATATATACATACATAGATACATAGATAGACAGACAGACCTTTAGATAGATAGATACAGATACATGTCGTTTGACACAAAGCTATTGTTCATAACCAGGAGATGAATGGTGAATAACATAGCTAAACTACAACCAAAAAGGAAGAATGAAATCCAGTTTAAAAATTGCAGTAAGCAGCCTTAAGAAGAAAACAAATACTACCATTTGCAATGACGTGGATGGAGCAAGACGGTAGTATGTTCAGAAAAATAGGGCAGGCGGATAAAGGCAAGTACCAAGTGATTTCACTCATGTGTGGAGTATAACAACAAAGAAAAACTGAAGTAAAAAAACAGCAGCAGACTCACAGAACCCGAGAGTTGACTAAAAGTAACCAAAGGAAAAAGGACTGGGCAGGGTGAGTCTGAAGGGAGGGATAAGTGTGGGGAGAAAGAATGGGGGCATTAAGTTTAGCATGTATAATGCGCGGGGTCGGGTGTGCATGGGGAGTACTGTACAACACAGAGAAGACTAGTAGAGATCATATAGCATCTTACTACTCACTGATGGACAGTGACATTAACGGGGACTTTTGGGGGGGACATGTTGAAGGGGTCTACAGCATCCAACTACGCGGATCGACAGTGACTGAAGAGGTTTTTCGGGGGGACTTGGTGAAGGGGGGAGCATAGTAAACATAATGTTCTTCACGTGATTGTAGATTAATGATAAAAAATATTCTTTAAGTGCAATAAGTGCACAGCTCTGAATCATCAGAATAAAAGGTCAGGCACTGAGTGCTGCAAACAAAAGACACAGGGATAAAAGAAGGGATGAAAACTCAAGACACCTACTTGCTTACTTACAGGAGACTCACTTGAGATCCAAGGACACAGACAAACTACAAGCCGAAGGTGTGTGGACAAGTACCCTACACGAGTGAAACGGAAAATCAAACAATCAAGCAAATGGATTCTGTTTGAGTCCAAAGAGACAGTCAGCAGAAAATAGCCCTATCTGGCCACCGTGAATTCTTTTTGTTTGGTTTCAACAGTTCCCAGCCATAGATTTAGTGGTGCAGCAACATACTTCTCATTTTCTCTCACCTCAACATCTGAGTTGCTGTAATAATAAGCATCTGGGCCTTTGAAATCAGTGGATTTTATGATGTTCACGAATGTGACAATCTAATAACCACCTAAAGAGGGAAGTTTGGACACTTAAATAAACACGTCACTCCACAATACACTGTTAGCTCCCAACTGCTCCTGTCTAGAAATTGGTGTTCCTTTTTATTTGACCCTCCGTCCTATCGGCGGTGATCACGCTGATGTCCTTCAAACATGGTGGTGAGCGAAGCAACAAGTTGACTTTTCTGTCGACAACAGACCCAGAGGAATGATACTTGAGATCTTCAGGGAGCCCTTAGTCAATGAATGTGGCTAAATACAGACAGCAAGTTAGAAGGAGATGAAAGAGGACAGAGGATAGAGACACGGGTTCAAGTCCCAGCACAACCATTCCCTGGTTTTGTAGGTACACGCGGCCGACTCGAACTGCAAGTGTCTCAGTGAACCCAGTGCTCCCTCTGCAGCCTAGATACTTTGCAGGATTTTGGGGAGCATAGTGTAGGAAAGTGATATAGGGTATATGGTTAACTGTTCTGCACACATGGACAGATGGACAGACAAAAGGATGATTGATTGAGTGATTGATAAATAGATAGACAGAAAGATAGATAGATATAGGTACATATCGATTAGCACAAAGCTACTGCTCAAAACAAGGAGAGCAATGGTGAAAGCACATTGCAAAACTACAAACAAAAAAGAAGAATGAAATCCAGTTTAAAAAGTGCAGTAAGCAGCCATAAGAAGAAAACGAATCCTATCATTTGCAATAACGTGGATGGAGCTCGAGGGTATTATGCTCAGTCAAATAGGCCAGGCGGAGAAATACATGTACCAAATGATTTCACTCATGTGTGGAGTATGATAACAAAGAAAAACTGAAGGAAAAGACAGCAGCAGACTCACAGAACCCGAGAGTGGACCTACAGTTACCAAAGAGAAAGGGACTGGGTAGGGTTTGTGGGAAGGGAGTAATAAGTGCGGGGAAAAAGAATGGGGGCATTAGGATTAGCATGTATAATGTGTAGGGTGGGGTGTCATATGTAGGGCTGTACAACACAGAGAAGACATGTAGTGATTCTACAGCATCTTAGTACATGCTGACGGAGAGCGGCTGTTACTGGGATTTGGGGTGACTTGGTGAAGAGGGTAGACAGAATAACATAATTTTCTGCATGTGATTGTATATTAATGAGAACAAAAAGAATTTCAAAGTGCAGTAAGAGCACAGCTCTCAAATATCAGAATAAAAGTACAGCCTTTGAGTGCTCCAATCAAAAGACACAGGGTTAGAAGAACTGATGAAAACTCAAGACCACCTACGTGCTCCCTTACTGGAGACTCACTTGAGATCCAAGGACACAGACAAACTACAAGCTGAAGGGGCGGGGACAGGTACCCTACACAAGTGAAACTGAGAAACAAAGAAAGAAATGGATTCTGTTTTGGACCCCAGAGAGAGTCAGTAGAAAATAGCCCTATCTAGCCACCGTGAATTCTTTTTGTTTGGTTTCAGCAGTGCTCAGGCATAGATTTAGTGGTGCAGCAACTTCCTTCTCATTTCCTCTCACCTCAACAAATGAATTGCTGTAATAATATGCGTCTGGGCATTTATAATCATTGCTTTTTATGATGTTCACGAATGTAAAGAAGTAATAACCACATAAAGAGGGAAGTTTGGACACTCAAATAAACACTTCACTCCACAACACACTCTTTGTTCCCAACTGCGCCTGTCCAGAAATAGGTGTTAATTCATATTTGTCCTTCCACCTATCAGCAGTGATCACGCCAATGTCCCTCAAACATGGTGGTGTGCAAAGGGCCAAGTACACTTTTCTGTCGACAACAGGCCCAGACGAAGGATACTTGTGGTCTTCAGGGATCACTTACTCACTGAATGTGGCTAAATAAAGTCACCAAGCGAGCAGGAAGTATAAGAGGACAGAGGACAAAGATACGGGTTCAAGTCCTTTCACCTCCATTTACTGGTTTTGTAAGCACACTCTGCAGACTCTACCTGAAAGCGTATCGGTGAACTCAGTGCTCTCCTTATGGCTTAGTTACCTTGCAAAGTTTCTGGAAGCATAATGTAGGGAAGAGTCATAGGCTATGTTGTTAACTGTTCTGAACATAAGGATAGATGGGCAGACAAAAAGATGATTGTTTCATAGATAGATAGGTAGACAGACGACAGGTGAAAGAGAGATAGATAGGTACATAGATTAATAGATGATAGACATCATAGATAGATGATAGGAAGATAGATAGATAGATACATAGATAGATACATAGATACATAGATATATACATACATAGATACATAGATAGACAGACAGACCTTTAGATAGATAGATACAGATACATGTCATTTGACACAAAGCTATTGTTCATAACCAGGAGTTGAATGGTGAATAACATAGCTAAACTACAACCAAAAAGGAAGAATGAAATCCAGTTTAAAAAGTGCAGTAAGCAGCCTTAAGAAGAAAACAAATACTACCATTTGCAATGACGTGGATGGAGCAAGACGGTAGTATGTTCAGAAAAATAGGGCAGGCGGATAAAGGCAAGTACCAAGTGATTTCACTCATGTGTGGAGTATAACAACAAAGAAAAACTGAAGTAAAAAAACAGCAGCAGACTCACAGAACCCGAGAGTTGACTAAAAGTAACCAAAGGAAAAAGGACTGGGCAGGGTGAGTCTGAAGGGAGGGATAAGTGTGGGGAGAAAGAATGGGGGCATTAAGTTTAGCATGTATAATGCGCGGGGTCGGGTGTGCATGGGGAGTACTGTACAACACAGAGAAGACTAGTAGAGATCATATAGCATCTTACTACTCACTGATGGACAGTGACATTAACGGGGACTTTTGGGGGGGACATGTTGAAGGGGTCTACAGCATCCAACTACGCGGATCGACAGTGACTGAAGAGGTTTTTCGGGGGGACTTGGTGAAGGGGGGAGCATAGTAAACATAATGTTCTTCACGTGATTGTAGATTAATGATAAAAAATATTCTTTAAGTGCAATAAGTGCACAGCTCTGAATCATCAGAATAAAAGGTCAGGCACTGAGTGCTGCAAACAAAAGACACAGGGATAAAAGAAGGGATGAAAACTCAAGACACCTACTTGCTTACTTACAGGAGACTCACTTGAGATCCAAGGACACAGACAAACTACAAGCCGAAGGTGTGTGGACAAGTACCCTACACGAGTGAAACGGAAAATCAAACAATCAAGCAAATGGATTCTGTTTGAGTCCAAAGAGACAGTCAGCAGAAAATAGCCCTATCTGGCCACCGTGAATTCTTTTTGTTTGGTTTCAACAGTTCCCAGCCATAGATTTAGTGGTGCAGCAACATACTTCTCATTTTCTCTCACCTCAACATCTGAGTTGCTGTAATAATAAGCATCTGGGCCTTTGAAATCAGTGGATTTTATGATGTTCACGAATGTGACAATCTAATAACCACCTAAAGAGGGAAGTTTGGACACTTAAATAAACACGTCACTCCACAATACACTGTTAGCTCCCAACTGCTCCTGTCTAGAAATTGGTGTTCCTTTTTATTTGACCCTCCGTCCTATCGGCGGTGATCACGCTGATGTCCTTCAAACATGGTGGTGAGCGAAGCAACAAGTTGACTTTTCTGTCGACAACAGACCCAGAGGAATGATACTTGAGATCTTCAGGGAGCCCTTAGTCAATGAATGTGGCTAAATACAGACAGCAAGTTAGAAGGAGATGAAAGAGGACAGAGGATAGAGACACGGGTTCAAGTCCCAGCACAACCATTCCCTGGTTTTGTAGGTACACGCGGCCGACTCGAACTGCAAGTGTCTCAGTGAACCCAGTGCTCCCTCTGCAGCCTAGATACTTTGCAGGATTTTGGGGAGCATAGTGTAGGAAAGTGATATAGGGTATATGGTTAACTGTTCTGCACACATGGACAGATGGACAGACAAAAGGATGATTGATTGAGTGATTGATAAATAGATAGACAGAAAGATAGATAGATATAGGTACATATCGATTAGCACAAAGCTACTGCTCAAAACAAGGAGAGCAATGGTGAAAGCACATTGCAAAACTACAAACAAAAAAGAAGAATGAAATCCAGTTTAAAAAGTGCAGTAAGCAGCCATAAGAAGAAAACGAATCCTATCATTTGCAATAACGAGGATGGAGCTCGAGGGTATTATGCTCAGTCAAATAGGCCAGGCGGAGAAATACATGTACCAAATGATTTCACTCATGTGTGGAGTATGATAACAAAGAAAAGCTGAAGGAAAAGACAGCAGCAGACTCACAGATCCCGAGAGTGGACCTACAGTTACCAAAGAGAAAGGGACTGGGTAGGGTTTGTGGGAAGGGAGTAATAAGTGCGGGGAAAAAGAAAGTGGGCATTAGGATTAGCATGTATAATGTATAGGGTGGGGTGTCTTGGGTAGGGCTGTACAACACAGAGAAGACATGTAGTGATTCTACAGCATCTTAGTACATGCTGACGGAGAGCGGCTGTTACTGGGATTTGGGGTGACTTGGTGAAGAGGGTAGACAGAATAACATAATTTTCTGCATGTGATTGTATATTAATGAGAACAAAAAGAATTTCAAAGTGCAGTAAGAGCACAGCTCTCAAATATCAGAATAAAAGTACAGCCTTTGAGTGCTCCAATCAAAAGACACAGGTTAGAAGAACTGATGAAAACTCAAGACCACCTACGTGCTCCCTTACTGGAGACTCACTTGAGATCCAAGGACACAGACAAACTACAAGCTGAAGGGGCGGGGACAGGTACCCTAAACAAGTGAAACTGAGAAACAAAGGAAGAAATGGATTCTGTTTTGGACCCCAGAGAGAGTCAGTAGAAAATAGCCCTATCTAGCCACCGTGAATTCTTTTTGTTTGGTTTCAGCAGTGCTCAGGCATAGATTTAGTGGTGCAGCAACTTCCTTCTCATTTCCTCTCACCTCAACAAATGAATTGCTGTAATAATATGCGTCTGGGCATTTATAATCATTGCTTTTTATGATGTTCACGAATGTAAAGAAGTAATAACCACCTAAAGAGGGAAGTTTGGACACTCAAATAAACACTTCACTCCACAACACACTCTTTGTTCCCAACTGCGCCTGTCCAGAAATAGGTGTTAATTCATATTTGTCCTTCCACCTATCAGCAGTGATCACGCCAATGTCCCTCAAACATGGTGGTGTGCAAAGGGCCAAGTACACTTTTCTGTCGACAACAGGCCCAGACGAAGGATACTTGTGGTCTTCAGGGATCACTTACTCACTGAATGTGGCTAAATAAAGTCACCAAGCGAGCAGGAAGTATAAGAGGACAGAGGACAAAGATACGGGTTCAAGTCCTTTCACCTCCATTTACTGGTTTTGTAAGCACACTCTGCAGACTCTACCTGAAAGCGTATCGGTGAACTCAGTGCTCTCCTTATGGCTTAGTTACCTTGCAAAGTTTCTGGAAGCATAATGTAGGGAAGAGACATAGGCTATGTTGTTAACTGTTCTGAACATAAGGATAGATGGGCAGACAAAAAGATGATTGTTTCATAGATAGATAGGTAGACAGACGGCAGGTGAAAGAGAGATAGATAGGTACATAGATTAATAGATGATAGACATCATAGATAGATGATAGGAAGATAGATAGATAGATACATAGATAGATACATAGATACATAGATATATACATACATAGATACATAGATAGACAGACAGACCTTTAGATAGATAGATACAGATACATGTCGTTTGACACAAAGCTATTGTTCATAACCAGGAGTTGAATGGTGAATAACATAGCTAAACTACAAACAAAAAGGAAGAATGAAATCCAGTTTAAAAAGTGCTGTAAGCAGCCTTAAGAAGAAAACAAATACTACCATTTGCAATGACGTGGATGGAGCAAGACGGTAGTATGTTCAGAAAAATAGGGCAGGCGGATAAAGGCAAGTACCAAGTGATTTCACTCATGTGTGGAGTATAACAACAAAGAAAAACTGAAGTAAAAAAACAGCAGCAGACTCACAGAACCCGAGAGATGACTAAAAGTAACCAAAGGAAAAAGGACTGGGCAGGGTGAGTCTGAAGGGAGGGATAAGTGTGGGGAGAAAGAATGGGGGCATTAAGTTTAGCATGTATACTGCGCGGGGTCGGGTGAGCATGGGGAGTACTGTACAACACAGAGAAGACTAGTAGAGATCATATAGCATCTTACTACTCACTGATGGACAGTGACATTAACGGGGACTTTTGGGGGGGACATGTTGAAGGGGTCTACAGCATCCAACTACGCGGATCGACAGTGACTGAAGAGGTTTTTCGGGGGGACTTGGTGAAGGGGGGAGCATAGTAAACATAATGTTCTTCACGTGATTGTAGATTAATGATAAAAAATATTCTTTAAGTGCAATAAGTGCACAGCTCTGAATCATCAGAATAAAAGGTCAGGCACTGAGTGCTGCAAACAAAAGACACAGGGATAAAAGAAGGGATGAAAACTCAAGACACCTACTTGCTTACTTACAGGAGACTCACTTGAGATCCAAGGACACAGACAAACTACAAGCCGAAGGTGTGTGGACAAGTACCCTACACGAGTGAAACGGAAAATCAAACAATCAAGCAAATGGATTCTGTTTGAGTCCAAAGAGACAGTCAGCAGAAAATAGCCCTATCTGGCCACCGTGAATTCTTTTTGTTTGGTTTCAACAGTTCCCAGCCATAGATTTAGTGGTGCAGCAACATACTTCTCATTTTCTCTCACCTCAACATCTGAGTTGCTGTAATAATAAGCATCTGGGCCTTTGAAATCAGTGGATTTTATGATGTTCACGAATGTGACAATCTAATAACCACCTAAAGAGGGAAGTTTGGACACTTAAATAAACACGTCACTCCACAATACACTGTTAGCTCCCAACTGCTCCTGTCTAGAAATTGGTGTTCCTTTTTATTTGACCCTCCGTCCTATCGGCAGTGATCACGCTGATGTCCTTCAAACATGGTGGTGAGCGAAGCAACAAGTTGACTTTTCTGTCGACAACAGACCCAGAGGAATGATACTTGAGATCTTCAGGGAGCCCTTAGTCAATGAATGTGGCTAAATACAGACAGCAAGTTAGAAGGAGATGAAAGAGGACAGAGGATAGAGACACGGGTTCAAGTCCCAGCACAACCATTCCCTGGTTTTGTAGGTACACGCGGCCGACTCGAACTGCAAGTGTCTCAGTGAACCCAGTGCTCCCTCTGCAGCCTAGATACTTTGCAGGATTTTGGGGAGCATAGTGTAGGAAAGTGATATAGGGTATATGGTTAACTGTTCTGCACACATGGACAGATGGACAGACAAAAGGATGATTGATTGAGTGATTGATAAATAGATAGACAGAAAGATAGATAGATATAGGTACATATCGATTAGCACAAAGCTACTGCTCAAAACAAGGAGAGCAATGGTGAAAGCACATTGCAAAACTACAAACAAAAAAGAAGAATGAAATCCAGTTTAAAAAGTGCAGTAAGCAGCCATAAGAAGAAAACGAATCCTATCATTTGCAATAACGTGGATGGAGCTCGAGGGTATTATGCTCAGTCAAATAGGCCAGGCGGAGAAATACATGTACCAAATGATTTCACTCATGTGTGGAGTATGATAACAAAGAAAAACTGAAGGAAAAGACAGCAGCAGACTCACAGAACCCGAGAGTGGACCTACAGTTACCAAAGAGAAAGGGACTGGGTAGGGTTTGTGGGAAGGGAGTAATAAGTGCGCTGAAAAAGAATGGGGGCATTAGGATTAGCATGTATAATGTGTAGGGTGGGGTGTCATGGGTAGGGCTGTACAACACAGAGAAGACATGTAGTGATTCTACAGCATCTTAGTACATGCTGACGGAGAGCGGCTGTTACTGGGATTTGGGGTGACTTGGTGAAGAGGGTAGACAGAATAACATAATTTTCTGCATGTGATTGTATATTAATGAGAACAAAAAGAATTTCAAAGTGCAGTAAGAGCACAGCTCTCAAATATCAGAATAAAAGTACAGCCTTTGAGTGCTCCAATCAAAAGACACAGGGTTAGAAGAACTGATGAAAACTCAAGACCACCTACGTGCTCCCTTACTGGAGACTCACTTGAGATCCAAGGACACAGACAAACTACAAGCCGAAGGTGTGTGGACAAGTACCCTACACGAGTGAAAAGGAAAATCAAACAATCAAGCAAATGGATTCTGTTTGAGTCCCCAGAGACAGTCAGCAGAAAATAGCCCTATCTGGCCACCGTGAATTCTTTTTGTTTGGTTTCAACTGTTCCCAGCCATAGATTTAGTGGTGCAGCAACATACTTCTCATTTTCTCTCACCTCAACAACTGAGTTGCTGTAATAATAAGCATCTGGGCCTTTGAAATCAGTGGATTTTATGTTGTTCACGAATGTGACAATCTAATAACCACCTAAAGAGGGAAGTTTGGACACTCAAATAAACACGTCACTCCACAATACACTGTTAGCTCCCAACTGCTCCTGTCTAGAAATTGGTGTTCCATTTTATTTGACCCTCCGTCCTATCGGCGGTGATCACGCTGATGTAATTCAAACATGGTGGTGAGCGAAGCAACAAGTTGACTTTTCTGTCGACAACAGGCCCAGAGGAATGATACTTGAGATCTTCAGGGAGCCCTTAGTCAATGAATGTGGCTAAATACAGACAGCAAGTTAGAAGGAGATGAAAGAGGACAGAGGATAGAGACACGGGTTCAAGTCCCAGCACAACCATTCCCTGGTTTTGTAGGTACACGCGGCCGACTCGAACTGCAAGTGTCTCGGTGAACCCAGTGCTCCCTCTGCAGCCTAGATACTTTGCAGGATTTTGGGGAACATAGTGTAGGAAAGTGATATGGGGTATATGGTTAACTGTTCTGCACTCATGGACAGATGGAAAGACAAAAGGATGATTGATTGGGTGATTGATAAATAGATAGACTGAAAGATAGATAGATATAGGTACATATCGATTAGCACAAAGCTATTGCTCATAACAAGGAGAGCAATGGTGAAAGCACATTGCAAAACTACAAACAAAAAAGAATGAAATCCAGTTTAAAAAGTGCAGTAAGCAGCCATAAGAAGAAAACGAATCCTATCATTTGCAATAACGAGGATGGAGCTCGAGGGTATTATGCTCAGTCAAATAGGCCAGGCGGAGAAATACATGTACCAAATGATTTCACTCATGTGTGGAGTATGATAACAAAGAAAAACTGAAGGAAAAGACAGCAGCAGACTCACAGAACCCGCGAGTGGACCTACAGTTACCAAAGAGAAAGGGACTGGGTAGGGTTTGTGGGAAGGGAGTAATAAGTGCGGGGAAAAAGAAAGTGGGCATTAGGATTAGCATGTATAATGTGTAGGGTGGGGTGTCTTGGGTAGGGCTGTACAACACACAGAAGACATGTAGTGATTCTACAGCATCTTAATACATGCTGACGGAGAGAGGCTGTTACTGGGATTTGGGGTGACTTGGTGAAGAGGGTAGACAGAATAACATAATTTTCTGCATGTGATTGTATATTAATGAGAACAAAAAGAATTTCAAAGTGCAGTAAGAGCACAGCTCTCAAATATCAGAATAAATGTACAGCCTTTGAGTGCTCCAATCAAAAGACACAGGGTTAGAAGAACTGATGAAAACTCAAGACCACCTACGTGCTCCCTTACTGGAGACTCACTTGAGATCCAAGGACACAGACAAACTACAAGCTGAAGGGGCGGGGACAGGTACCCTACACAAGTGAAACTGAGAAACAAAGAAAGAAATGGATTCTGTTTTGGACCCCAGAGAGAGTCAGTAGAAAATAGCCCTATCTAGCCACCGTGAATTCTTTTTGTTTGGTTTCAGCAGTGCTCAGGCATAGATTTAGTGGTGCAGCAACTTCCTTCTCATTTCCTCTCACCTCAACAAATGAATTGCTGTAATAATATGCGTCTGGGCATTTATAATCATTGCTTTTTATGATGTTCACGAATGTAAAGAAGTAATAACCACATAAAGAGGGAAGTTTGGACACTCAAATAAACACTTCACTCCACAACACACTCTTTGTTCCCAACTGCTCCTGTCCAGAAATAGGTGTTAATTCATATTTGTCCTTCCACCTATCATCAGTGATCACGCCAATGTCCCTCAAACATGGTGGTGTGCAAAGGGCCAAGTACACTTTTCTGTTGACAACAGGCCCAGACGAAGGATACTTGTGGTCTTAAGGGATCACTTACTCTCTGAATGTGGCTAAA
This sequence comes from Manis pentadactyla, assembly GCF_030020395.1. Taxonomy (NCBI): domain Eukaryota; kingdom Metazoa; phylum Chordata; class Mammalia; order Pholidota; family Manidae; genus Manis; species Manis pentadactyla. Next base: position 121,548 of record NW_026644740.1, read on the forward strand.
TAAAGTCAACAAGCGAGCAGGAAGTATAAGAGGACAGAGGACAAAGATACGGGTTCAAGTCCTTTCACCTCCATTTACTGGTTTTGTAAGCACACTCTGCTGACTCTACCTGAAAGCGTATTGGTGAACACAGTGCTCTCCTTATGGCTTAGTTACCTTGCAAGTTTTCTGGAAGCATAATGTAGGGAAGAGACATAGGCTATGTTGTTAACTGTTCTGTACATAAGGATAGATGGGCAGACAAAAAGATGATTGTTTCATAGATAGATAGGTAGACAGACGACAGGTGAAAGCGAGATAGATAGGTACATAGATTAATAGATGATAGACATCATAGATAGATGATAGGAAGATAGATAGATGGATACATAGATACATAGATATATACATACATAGATACATAGATAGACAGACAGACCTTTAGATAGATAGATACAGATACATGTCGATTGACACAAAGCTATTGTTCATAACCAGGAGTTGAATGGTGAATAACATAGCTAAACTACAAACAAAAAGGAAGAATGAAATCCAGTTTAAAAAGTGCAGTAAGCAGCCTTAAGAAGAAAACAAATACTACCATTTGCAATGACGTGGATGTAGCAAGACGTTAGTATGTTCAGAAAAATAGGGCAGGCGGATAAAGGCAAGTACCAAGTGATTTCACTCATGTGTGGAGTATAACAACAAAGAAAAACGGAAGTAAAAAACAGCAGCAGACTCACAGAACCCGAGAGTTGACTAAAAGTAACCAAAGGAAAAAGGACTGGGCAGGGTGAGTCTGAAGGGTGAGATAAGTTTGGGGAGAAAGAATGGGGGCATTAAGTTATGCATGTATAATGCGCGGGGTCGGGTGTGCATGGGGAGTACTGTACAACACAGAGAAGACTAGTAGAGATAATATAGCTTCTTACTACTCACTGATGGACCGTGACTGTAACGGGGACTTTTGGGGGGGACATGGTGAAGGGGTCTACAGCATCCAACTACGTGGATCGACAGTGACTGAAGAGGTTTTTCGGGGGGACTTGGTGAAGGGGGGAGCATAGTAAACATAATGTTCTTCACGTGATTGTAGATTAATGATAAAAAATGTTCTTTAAGTGCAATAAGTGCACAGCTCTGAATCATCAGAATAAAAGGTCAGGCACTGAGTGCTGCAAACAAAAGACACAGGGATAAAAGAAGGGATGAAAACTCAAGACACCTACGTGCTTACTTACAGGAGACTCACTTGAGATCCAAGGACACAGACAAACTACAAGCCGAAGGTGTGTGGACAAGTACCCTACACGAGTGAAACGGAAAATCAAACAATCAAGCAAATGGATTCTGTTTGAGTCCCCAGAGACAGTCAGCAGAAAATAGCCCTATCTGGCCACCGTGAATTCTTTTTGTTTGGTTTCAACAGTTCCCAGCCATAGATTTAGTGGTGCAGCAACATACTTCTCATTTTCTCTCACCTCAACAACTGAGTTGCTGTAATAATAAGCATCTGGGCCTTTGAAATCAGTGGATTTTATGTTGTTCACGAACGTGAAAATCTAATAACCACCTAAAGAGGGAAGTTTGGACACTCAAATAAACACGTCACTCCACAATACACTGTTAGTTCCCAACTGCTCCTGTCTAGAAATTGGTGTTCCATTTTATTTGACCCTCCGTCCTATCGGCAGTGATCACGCTGATGTAATTCAAACATGGTGGTGAGCGAAGCAACAAGTTGACTTTTCTGTCGACAACAGGCCCAGAGGAATGATACTTGAGATCTTCAGGGAGCCCTTAGTCAATGAATGTGGCTAAATACAGACAGCAAGTTAGAAGGAGATGAAAGAGGACAGAGGATAGAGACACGGGTTCAAGTCCCAGCACAACCATTCCCTGGTTTTGTAGGTACACGCGGCCGACTCGAACTGCAAGTGTCTCGGTGAACCCAGTGCTCCCTCTGCAGCCTAGATACTTTGCAGGATTTTGGGGAGCATAGTGTAGGAAAGTGATATAGGGTATATGGTTAACTGTTCTGCACACATGGACAGATGGAAAGACAAAAGGATGATTGATTGAGTGATTGATAAATAGATAGACAGAAAGATAGATAGATATAGGTACATATCGATTAGCACAAAGCTACTGCTCAAAACAAGGAGAGCAATGGTGAAAGCACATTGCAAAACTACAAACAAAAAAGAATGAAATCCAGTTTAAAAAGTGCAGTAAGCAGCCATAAGAAGAAAACGAATCCTATCATTTGCAATAACGAGGATGGAGCTCGAGGGTATTATGCTCAGTCAAATAGGCCAGGCGGAGAAATACATGTACCAAATGATTTCACTCATGTGTGGAGTATGATAACAAAGAAAAACTGAAGGAAAAGACAGCAGCAGACTCACAGAACCCGCGAGTGGACCTACAGTTACCAAAGAGAAAGGGACTGGGTAGGGTTTGTGGGAAGGGAGTAATAAGTGCGGGGAAAAAGAAAGTGGGCATTAGGATTAGCATGTATAATGTGTAGGGTGGGGTGTCTTGGGTAGGGCTGTACAACACAGAGAAGACATGTAGTGATTCTACAGCATCTTAGTACATGCTGACGGAGAGCGGCTGTTACTGGGATTTGGGGTGACTTGGTGAAGAGGGTAGACAGAATAACATAATTTTCTGCATGTGATTGTATATTAATGAGAACAAAAAGAATTTCAAAGTGCAGTAAGAGCACAGCTCTCAAATATCAGAATAAAAGTACAGCCTTTGAGTGCTCCAATCAAAAGACACAGGGTTAGAAGAACTGATGAAAACACAAGACCACCTATGTGCTCCCTTACTGGAGACTCACTTGAGATCCAAGGACACAGACAAACTACAAGCTGAAGGGGCGGGGACAGGTACCCTACACAAGTGAAACTGAGAAACAAAGGAAGAAATGGATTCTGTTTTGGACCCCAGAGAGAGTCAGTAGAAAATAGCCCTATCTAGCCACCGTGAATTCTTTTTGTTTGGTTTCAGCAGTGCTCAGGCATAGATTTAGTGGTGCAGCAACTTCCTTCTCATTTCCTCTCACCTCAACAAATGAATTGCTGTAATAATATGCGTCTGGGCATTTATAATCATTGCTTTTTATGATGTTCACGAATGTAAAGAAGTAATAACCACCTAAAGAGATAAGTTTGGACACTCAAGTAAACACTTCACTCCACAACACACTCTTTGTTCCCAAATGCTCCTGTCCAGAAATAGGTGTTAATTCATATTTGTCCCTCCGCCTATCAGCAGTGATCACGCCAATGTCCCTCAAACATGGTGGTGTGCAAAGGGCCAAGTACACTTTTCTGTCGACAACAGGCCCAGACGAAGGATACTTGTGGTCTTCAGGGATCACTTACTCACTGAATGTGGCTAAATAAAGTCAAAAAGCGAGCAGGAAGTATAAGAGGTCAGAGGACAAACATACGGGTTCAAGTCCTTTCACCTCCATTTACTGGTTTTGTAAGCACACTCTGCTGACTCTACCTGAAAGCGTATCTGTGAACACAGTGCTCTCCTTATGGCTTAGTTACCTTGCAAGATTTCTGGAAGCATAATGTAGGGAAGAGACATAGGCTATGTTGTTAACTGTTTTGTACATAAGGATAGATGGGCAGACAAAAAGATGATTGTTTTATAGATAGATAGGTAGACAGACGACAGGTGAAAGAGAGATAGGTACATAGATTAATAGATGATAGACATCATAGATAGATGATAGGAAGATAGATAGATAGATACATAGATAGATACATAGATACATAGATATATACATGCATAGATACATAGATAGACAGACAGACCTTTAGATAGATAGATACAGATACATGTCAATTGACACAAAGCTATTGTTCATAACCAGGAGTTGAATGGTGAATAACATAGCTAAACTACAAACAAAAAGGAAGAATGAAATCCAGTTTAAAAAGTGCAGTAAGCAGCCTTAAGAAGAAAACAAATACTACCATTTGCAATGACGTGGATTTAGCAAGATGGTAGTATGTTCAGAAAAATAGGGTAGGCGGATAAAGGCAAGTACCAAGTGATTTCACTCATGTGTGGAGTATAACAACAAAGAAAAACTGAAGTAAAAAAACAGCAGCAGACTCACAGAACCCGAGAGTTGACTAAAAGTAACCAAAGGAAAAAGGACTGGGCAGGGTGAGTCTGAAGGGAGGGGTAAGTGTGGGGAGAAAGAATGGGGGCATTAAGTTTAGCATGTATAATGCGCGGGGTCGGGTGTGCATGGGGAGTACTGTACAACACAGAGAAGACTAGTAGAGATCATATAGCATCCTTCTACTCAATGATGGACCGTGACGGTAACGGGGACTTTTGGGGGGGACATGGTGAAGGGGTCTACAGCATCCAACTACTCGGATCGACAGTGACTGAAGAGGTTTTTCGGGGGGACTTGTTGAAGGGGGGAGCATAGTAAACATAATGTTCTTCACGTGATTGTAGATTAATGATAAAAAATATTCTTTAAGTGCAATAAGTGCACAGCTCTGAATCATCAGAATAAAAGGTCAGGCACTGAGTGCTGCAAACAAAAGACACAGGGATAAAAGAAGGGATGAAAACTCAAGACACCTACGTGCTTACTTACAGGAGACTCACTTGAGATCCAAGGACACAGACAAACTACAAGCCGAAGGTGTGTGGACAAGTACCCTACACGAGTGAAACGGAAAATCAAACAATCAAGCAAATGGATTCTGTTTGAGTCCCCAGAGACAGTCAGCAGAAAATAGCCCTATCTGGCCACCGTGAATTCTTTTTGTTTGGTTTCAACAGTTCCCAGCCATAGATTTAGTGGTGCAGCAACATACTTCTCATTTTCTCTCACCTCAACAACTGAGTTGCTGTAATAATAAGCATCTGGGCCTTTGAAATCAGTGGATTTTATGTTCACGAACGTGAAAATCTAATAACCACCTAAAGAGGGAAGTTTGGACACTCAAATAAACACGTCACTCCACAATACACTGTTAGCTCCCAACTGCTCCTGTCTAGAAATTGGTGTTCCATTTTATTTGACCCTCCGTCCTATCGGCGGTGATCACGCTGATGTAATTCAAACATGGTGGTGAGCGAAGCAACAAGTTGACTTTTCTGTCGACAACAGGCCCAGAGGAATGATACTTGAGATCTTCAGGGAGCACTTAGTCAATGAATGTGGCTAAATACAGACAGCAAGTTAGAAGGAGATGAAAGAGGACAGAGGATAGAGACACGGGTTCAAGTCCCAGCACAACCATTCCCTGGTTTTGTATGTACACGCGGCCGACTCGAACTGCAAGTGTCTCGGTGAACCCAGTGCTCCCTCTGCAGCCTAGATACTTTGCAGGATTTTGGGGAGCATAGTGTAGGAAAGTGATATAGGGTATATGGTTAACTGTTCTGCACACATGGACAGATGGAAAGACAAAAGGATGATTGATTGAGTGATTGATAAATAGATAGACAGAAAGATAGATAGATATAGGTACATATCGATTAGCACAAAGCTACTGCTCAAAACAAGGAGAGCAATGGTGAAAGCACATTGCAAAACTACAAACAAAAAAGAATGAAATCCAGTTTAAAAAGTGCAGAAAGCAGCCATAAGAAGAAAACGAATCCTATCATTTGCAATAACGAGGATGGAGCTCGAGGGTATTATGCTCAGTCAAATAGGCCAGGCGGAGAAATACATGTACCAAATGATTTCACTCATGTGTGGAGTATGATAACAAAGAAAAGCTGAAGGAAAAGACAGCAGCAGACTCACAGATCCCGAGAGTGGACCTACAGTTACCAAAGAGAAAGGGACTGGGTAGGGTTTGTGGGAAGGGAGTAATAAGTGCGGGGAAAAAGAAAGTGGGCATTAGGATTAGCATGTATAATGTATAGGGTGGGGTGTCTTGGGTAGGGCTGTACAACACAGAGAAGACATGTAGTGATTCTACAGCATCTTAGTACATGCTGACGGAGAGCGGCTGTTACTGGGATTTGGGGTGACTTGGTGAAGAGGGTAGACAGAATAACATAATTTTCTGCATGTGATTGTATATTAATGAGAACAAAAAGAATTTCAAAGTGCAGTAAGAGCACAGCTCTCAAATATCAGAATAAAAGTACAGCCTTTGAGTGCTCCAATCAAAAGACACAGGTTAGAAGAACTGATGAAAACTCAAGACCACCTACGTGCTCCCTTACTGGAGACTCACTTGAGATCCAAGGACACAGACAAACTACAAGCTGAAGGGGCGGGGACAGGTACCCTAAACAAGTGAAACTGAGAAACAAAGGAAGAAATGGATTCTGTTTTGGACCCCAGAGAGAGTCAGTAGAAAATAGCCCTATCTAGCCACCGTGAATTCTTTTTGTTTGGTTTCAGCAGTGCTCAGGCATAGATTTAGTGGTGCAGCAACTTCCTTCTCATTTCCTCTCACCTCAACAAATGAATTGCTGTAATAATATGCGTCTGGGCATTTATAATCATTGCTTTTTATGATGTTCACGAATGTAAAGAAGTAATAACCACCTAAAGAGGGAAGTTTGGACACTCAAATAAACACTTCACTCCACAACACACTCTTTGTTCCCAACTGCGCCTGTCCAGAAATAGGTGTTAATTCATATTTGTCCTTCCACCTATCAGCAGTGATCACGCCAATGTCCCTCAAACATGGTGGTGTGCAAAGGGCCAAGTACACTTTTCTGTCGACAACAGGCCCAGACGAAGGATACTTGTGGTCTTCAGGGATCACTTACTCACTGAATGTGGCTAAATAAAGTCACCAAGCGAGCAGGAAGTATAAGAGGACAGAGGACAAAGATACGGGTTCAAGTCCTTTCACCTCCATTTACTGGTTTTGTAAGCACACTCTGCAGACTCTACCTGAAAGCGTATCGGTGAACTCAGTGCTCTCCTTATGGCTTAGTTACCTTGCAAAGTTTCTGGAAGCATAATGTAGGGAAGAGACATAGGCTATGTTGTTAACTGTTCTGAACATAAGGATAGATGGGCAGACAAAAAGATGATTGTTTCATAGATAGATAGGTAGACAGACGGCAGGTGAAAGAGAGATAGATAGGTACATAGATTAATAGATGATAGACATCATAGATAGATGATAGGAAGATAGATAGATAGATACATAGATAGATACATAGATACATAGATATATACATACATAGATACATAGATAGACAGACAGACCTTTAGATAGATAGATACAGATACATGTCGTTTGACACAAAGCTATTGTTCATAACCAGGAGTTGAATGGTGAATAACATAGCTAAACTACAAACAAAAAGGAAGAATGAAATCCAGTTTAAAAAGTGCTGTAAGCAGCCTTAAGAAGAAAACAAATACTACCATTTGCAATGACGTGGATGGAGCAAGACGGTAGTATGTTCAGAAAAATAGGGCAGGCGGATAAAGGCAAGTACCAAGTGATTTCACTCATGTGTGGAGTATAACAACAAAGAAAAACTGAAGTAAAAAAACAGCAGCAGACTCACAGAACCCGAGAGATGACTAAAAGTAACCAAAGGAAAAAGGACTGGGCAGGGTGAGTCTGAAGGGAGGGATAAGTGTGGGGAGAAAGAATGGGGGCATTAAGTTTAGCATGTATACTGCGCGGGGTCGGGTGTGCATGGGGAGTACTGTACAACACAGAGAAGACTAGTAGAGATCATATAGCATCTTACTACTCACTGATGGACAGTGACATTAACGGGGACTTTTGGGGGGGACATGTTGAAGGGGTCTACAGCATCCAACTACGCGGATCGACAGTGACTGAAGAGGTTTTTCGGGGGGACTTGGTGAAGGGGGGAGCATAGTAAACATAATGTTCTTCACGTGATTGTAGATTAATGATAAAAAATATTCTTTAAGTGCAATAAGTGCACAGCTCTGAATCATCAGAATAAAAGGTCAGGCACTGAGTGCTGCAAACAAAAGACACAGGGATAAAAGAAGGGATGAAAACTCAAGACACCTACTTGCTTACTTACAGGAGACTCACTTGAGATCCAAGGACACAGACAAACTACAAGCCGAAGGTGTGTGGACAAGTACCCTACACGAGTGAAACGGAAAATCAAACAATCAAGCAAATGGATTCTGTTTGAGTCCAAAGAGACAGTCAGCAGAAAATAGCCCTATCTGGCCACCGTGAATTCTTTTTGTTTGGTTTCAACAGTTCCCAGCCATAGATTTAGTGGTGCAGCAACATACTTCTCATTTTCTCTCACCTCAACATCTGAGTTGCTGTAATAATAAGCATCTGGGCCTTTGAAATCAGTGGATTTTATGATGTTCACGAATGTGACAATCTAATAACCACCTAAAGAGGGAAGTTTGGACACTTAAATAAACACGTCACTCCACAATACACTGTTAGCTCCCAACTGCTCCTGTCTAGAAATTGGTGTTCCTTTTTATTTGACCCTCCGTCCTATCGGCAGTGATCACGCTGATGTCCTTCAAACATGGTGGTGAGCGAAGCAACAAGTTGACTTTTCTGTCGACAACAGACCCAGAGGAATGATACTTGAGATCTTCAGGGAGCCCTTAGTCAATGAATGTGGCTAAATACAGACAGCAAGTTAGAAGGAGATGAAAGAGGACAGAGGATAGAGACACGGGTTCAAGTCCCAGCACAACCATTCCCTGGTTTTGTAGGTACACGCGGCCGACTCGAACTGCAAGTGTCTCAGTGAACCCAGTGCTCCCTCTGCAGCCTAGATACTTTGCAGGATTTTGGGGAGCATAGTGTAGGAAAGTGATATAGGGTATATGGTTAACTGTTCTGCACACATGGACAGATGGACAGACAAAAGGATGATTGATTGAGTGATTGATAAATAGATAGACAGAAAGATAGATAGATATAGGTACATATCGATTAGCACAAAGCTACTGCTCAAAACAAGGAGAGCAATGGTGAAAGCACATTGCAAAACTACAAACAAAAAAGAAGAATGAAATCCAGTTTAAAAAGTGCAGTAAGCAGCCATAAGAAGAAAACGAATCCTATCATTTGCAATAACGTGGATGGAGCTCGAGGGTATTATGCTCAGTCAAATAGGCCAGGCGGAGAAATACATGTACCAAATGATTTCACTCATGTGTGGAGTATGATAACAAAGAAAAACTGAAGGAAAAGACAGCAGCAGACTCACAGAACCCGAGAGTGGACCTACAGTTACCAAAGAGAAAGGGACTGGGTAGGGTTTGTGGGAAGGGAGTAATAAGTGCGGGGAAAAAGAATGGGGGCATTAGGATTAGCATGTATAATGTGTAGGGTGGGGTGTCATGGGTAGGGCTGTACAACACAGAGAAGACATGTAGTGATTCTACAGCATCTTAGTACATGCTGACGGAGAGCGGCTGTTACTGGGATTTGGGGTGACTTGGTGAAGAGGGTAGACAGAATAACATAATTTTCTGCATGTGATTGTATATTAATGAGAACAAAAAGAATTTCAAAGTGCAGTAAGAGCACAGCTCTCAAATATCAGAATAAAAGTACAGCCTTTGAGTGCTCCAATCAAAAGACACAGGGTTAGAAGAACTGATGAAAACTCAAGACCACCTACGTGCTCCCTTACTGGAGACTCACTTGAGATCCAAGGACACAGACAAACTACAAGCCGAAGGTGTGTGGACAAGTACCCTACACGAGTGAAAAGGAAAATCAAACAATCAAGCAAATGGATTCTGTTTGAGTCCCCAGAGACAGTCAGCAGAAAATAGCCCTATCTGGCCACCGTGAATTCTTTTTGTTTGGTTTCAACTGTTCCCAGCCATAGATTTAGTGGTGCAGCAACATACTTCTCATTTTCTCTCACCTCAACAACTGAGTTGCTGTAATAATAAGCATCTGGGCCTTTGAAATCAGTGGATTTTATGTTGTTCACGAATGTGACAATCTAATAACCACCTAAAGAGGGAAGTTTGGACACTCAAATAAACACGTCACTCCACAATACACTGTTAGCTCCCAACTGCTCCTGTCTAGAAATTGGTGTTCCATTTTATTTGACCCTCCGTCCTATCGGCGGTGATCACGCTGATGTAATTCAAACATGGTGGTGAGCGAAGCAACAAGTTGACTTTTCTGTCGACAACAGGCCCAGAGGAATGATACTTGAGATCTTCAGGGAGCCCTTAGTCAATGAATGTGGCTAAATACAGACAGCAAGTTAGAAGGAGATGAAAGAGGACAGAGGATAGAGACACGGGTTCAAGTCCCAGCACAACCATTCCCTGGTTTTGTAGGTACACGCGGCCGACTCGAACTGCAAGTGTCTCGGTGAACCCAGTGCTCCCTCTGCAGCCTAGATACTTTGCAGGATTTTGGGGAACATAGTGTAGGAAAGTGATATGGGGTATATGGTTAACTGTTCTGCACTCATGGACAGATGGAAAGACAAAAGGATGATTGATTGGGTGATTGATAAATAGATAGACTGAAAGATAGATAGATATAGGTACATATCGATTAGCACAAAGCTATTGCTCATAACAAGGAGAGCAATGGTGAAAGCACATTGCAAAACTACAAACAAAAAAGAATGAAATCCAGTTTAAAAAGTGCAGTAAGCAGCCATAAGAAGAAAACGAATCCTATCATTTGCAATAACGAGGATGGAGCTCGAGGGTATTATGCTCAGTCAAATAGGCCAGGCGGAGAAATACATGTACCAAATGATTTCACTCATGTGTGGAGTATGATAACAAAGAAAAACTGAAGGAAAAGACAGCAGCAGACTCACAGAACCCGCGAGTGGACCTACAGTTACCAAAGAGAAAGGGACTGGGTAGGGTTTGTGGGAAGGGAGTAATAAGTGCGGGGAAAAAGAAAGTGGGCATTAGGATTAGCATGTATAATGTGTAGGGTGGGGTGTCTTGGGTAGGGCTGTACAACACACAGAAGACATGTAGTGATTCTACAGCATCTTAATACATGCTGACGGAGAGAGGCTGTTACTGGGATTTGGGGTGACTTGGTGAAGAGGGTAGACAGAATAACATAATTTTCTGCATGTGATTGTATATTAATGAGAACAAAAAGAATTTCAAAGTGCAGTAAGAGCACAGCTCTCAAATATCAGAATAAATGTACAGCCTTTGAGTGCTCCAATCAAAAGACACAGGGTTAGAAGAACTGATGAAAACTCAAGACCACCTACGTGCTCCCTTACTGGAGACTCACTTGAGATCCAAGGACACAGACAAACTACAAGCTGAAGGGGCGGGGACAGGTACCCTACACAAGTGAAACTGAGAAACAAAGAAAGAAATGGATTCTGTTTTGGACCCCAGAGAGAGTCAGTAGAAAATAGCCCTATCTAGCCACCGTGAATTCTTTTTGTTTGGTTTCAGCAGTGCTCAGGCATAGATTTAGTGGTGCAGCAACTTCCTTCTCATTTCCTCTCACCTCAACAAATGAATTGCTGTAATAATATGCGTCTGGGCATTTATAATCATTGCTTTTTATGATGTTCACGAATGTAAAGAAGTAATAACCACATAAAGAGGGAAGTTTGGACACTCAAATAAACACTTCACTCCACAACACACTCTGTGTTCCCAACTGCTCCTGTCCAGAAATAGGTGTTAATTCATATTTGTCCTTCCACCTATCATCAGTGATCACGCCAATGTCCCTCAAACATGGTGGTGTGCAAAGGGCCAAGTACACTTTTCTGTTGACAACAGGCCCAGACGAAGGATACTTGTGGTCTTAAGGGATCACTTACTCTCTGAATGTGGCTAAATAAAGTCAACAAGCGAGCAGGAAGTATAAGAGGACAGAGGACAAAGATACGGGTTCAAGTCCTTTCACCTCCATTTACTGGTTTTGTAAGCACACTCTGCTGACTCTACCTGAAAGCGTATTGGTGAACACAGTGCTCTCCTTATGGCTTAGTTACCTTGCAAGTTTTCTGGAAGCATAATGTAGGGAAGAGACATAGGCTATGTTGTTAACTGTTCTGTACATAAGGATAGATGGGCAGACAAAAAGATGATTGTTTCATAGATAGATAGGTAGACAGACGACAGGTGAAAGCGAGATAGATAGGTACATAGATTAATAGATGATAGACATCATAGATAGATGATAGGAAGATAGATAGATGGATACATAGATACATAGATATATACATACATAGATACATAGATAGACAGACAGACCTTTAGATAGATAGATACAGATACATGTCGATTGACACAAAGCTATTGTTCATAACCAGGAGTTGAATGGTGAATAACATAGCTAAACTACAAACAAAAAGGAAGAATGAAATCCAGTTTAAAAAGTGCAGTAAGCAGCCTTAAGAAGAAAACAAATACTACCATTTGCAATGACGTGGATGTAGCAAGACGTTAGTATGTTCAGAAAAATAGGGCAGGCGGATAAAGGCAAGTACCAAGTGATTTCACTCATGTGTGGAGTATAACAACAAAGAAAAACGGAAGTAAAAAACAGCAGCAGACTCACAGAACCCGAGAGTTGACTAAAAGTAACCAAAGGAAAAAGGACTGGGCAGGGTGAGTCTGAAGGGTGAGATAAGTTTGGGGAGAAAGAATGGGGGCATTAAGTTATGCATGTATAATGCGCGGGGTCGGGTGTGCATGGGGAGTACTGTACAACACAGAGAAGACTAGTAGAGATAATATAGCTTCTTACTACTCACTGATGGACCGTGACTGTAACGGGGACTTTTGGGGGGGACATGGTGAAGGGGTCTACAGCATCCAACTACGTGGATCGACAGTGACTGAAGAGGTTTTTCGGGGGGACTTGGTGAAGGGGGGAGCATAGTAAACATAATGTTCTTCACGTGATTGTAGATTAATGATAAAAAATGTTCTTTAAGTGCAATAAGTGCACAGCTCTGAATCATCAGAATAAAAGGTCAGGCACTGAGTGCTGCAAACAAAAGACACAGGGATAAAAGAAGGGATGAAAACTCAAGACACCTACGTGCTTACTTACAGGAGACTCACTTGAGATCCAAGGACACAGACAAACTACAAGCCGAAGGTGTGTGGACAAGTACCCTACACGAGTGAAACGGAAAATCAAACAATCAAGCAAATGGATTCTGTTTGAGTCCCCAGAGACAGTCAGCAGAAAATAGCCCTATCTGGCCACCGTGAATTCTTTTTGTTTGGTTTCAACAGTTCCCAGCCATAGATTTAGTGGTGCAGCAACATACTTCTCATTTTCTCTCACCTCAACAACTGAGTTGCTGTAATAATAAGCATCTGGGCCTTTGAAATCAGTGGATTTTATGTTGTTCACGAACGTGAAAATCTAATAACCACCTAAAGAGGGAAGTTTGGACACTCAAATAAACACGTCACTCCACAATACACTGTTAGTTCCCAACTGCTCCTGTCTAGAAATTGGTGTTCCATTTTATTTGACCCTCCGTCCTATCGGCAGTGATCACGCTGATGTAATTCAAACATGGTGGTGAGCGAAGCAACAAGTTGACTTTTCTGTCGACAACAGGCCCAGAGGAATGATACTTGAGATCTTCAGGGAGCCCTTAGTCAATGAATGTGGCTAAATACAGACAGCAAGTTAGAAGGAGATGAAAGAGGACAGAGGATAGAGACACGGGTTCAAGTCCCAGCACAACCATTCCCTGGTTTTGTAGGTACACGCGGCCGACTCGAACTGCAAGTGTCTCGGTGAACCCAGTGCTCCCTCTGCAGCCTAGATACTTTGCAGGATTTTGGGGAGCATAGTGTAGGAAAGTGATATAGGGTATATGGTTAACTGTTCTGCACACATGGACAGATGGAAAGACAAAAGGATGATTGACTGAGTGATTGATAAATAGATAGACAGAAAGATAGATAGATATAGGTACATATCGATTAGCACAAAGCTACTGCTCAAAACAAGGAGAGCAATGGTGAAAGCACATTGCAAAACTACAAACAAAAAAGAATGAAATCCAGTTTAAAAAGTGCAGTAAGCAGCCATAAGAAGAAAACGAATCCTATCATTTGCAATAACGAGGATGGAGCTCGAGGGTATTATGCTCAGTCAAATAGGCCAGGCGGAGAAATACATGTACCAAATGATTTCACTCATGTGTGGAGTATGATAACAAAGAAAAACTGAAGGAAAAGACAGCAGCAGACTCACAGAACCCGCGAGTGGACCTACAGTTACCAAAGAGAAAGGGACTGGGTAGGGTTTGTGGGAAGGGAGTAATAAGTGCGGGGAAAAAGAAAGTGGGCATTAGGATTAGCATGTATAATGTGTAGGGTGGGGTGTCTTGGGTAGGGCTGTACAACACAGAGAAGACATGTAGTGATTCTACAGCATCTTAGTACATGCTGACGGAGAGCGGCTGTTACTGGGATTTGGGGTGACTTGGTGAAGAGGGTAGACAGAATAACATAATTTTCTGCATGTGATTGTATATTAATGAGAACAAAAAGAATTTCAAAGTGCAGTAAGAGCACAGCTCTCAAATATCAGAATAAAAGTACAGCCTTTGAGTGCTCCAATCAAAAGACACAGGGTTAGAAGAACTGATGAAAACACAAGACCACCTATGTGCTCCCTTACTGGAGACTCACTTGAGATCCAAGGACACAGACAAACTACAAGCTGAAGGGGCGGGGACAGGTACCCTACACAAGTGAAACTGAGAAACAAAGGAAGAAATGGATTCTGTTTTGGACCCCAGAGAGAGTCAGTAGAAAATAGCCCTATCTAGCCACCGTGAATTCTTTTTGTTTGGTTTCAGCAGTGCTCAGGCATAGATTTAGTGGTGCAGCAACTTCCTTCTCATTTCCTCTCACCTCAACAAATGAATTGCTGTAATAATATGCGTCTGGGCATTTATAATCATTGCTTTTTATGATGTTCACGAATGTAAAGAAGTAATAACCACCTAAAGAGATAAGTTTGGACACTCAAGTAAACACTTCACTCCACAACACACTCTTTGTTCCCAAATGCTCCTGTCCAGAAATAGGTGTTAATTCATATTTGTCCCTCCGCCTATCAGCAGTGATCACGCCAATGTCCCTCAAACATGGTGGTGTGCAAAGGGCCAAGTACACTTTTCTGTCGACAACAGGCCCAGACGAAGGATACTTGTGGTCTTCAGGGATCACTTACTCACTGAATGTGGCTAAATAAAGTCAAAAAGCGAGCAGGAAGTATAAGAGGTCAGAGGACAAACATACGGGTTCAAGTCCTTTCACCTCCATTTACTGGTTTTGTAAGCACACTCTGCTGACTCTACCTGAAAGCGTATCTGTGAACACAGTGCTCTCCTTATGGCTTAGTTACCTTGCAAGATTTCTGGAAGCATAATGTAGGGAAGAGACATAGGCTATGTTGTTAACTGTTTTGTACATAAGGATAGATGGGCAGACAAAAAGATGATTGTTTTATAGATAGATAGGTAGACAGACGACAGGTGAAAGAGAGATAGGTACATAGATTAATAGATGATAGACATCATAGATAGATGATAGGAAGATAGATAGATAGATACATAGATAGATACATAGATACATAGATATATACATGCATAGATACATAGATAGACAGACAGACCTTTAGATAGATAGATACAGATACATGTCGATTGACACAAAGCTATTGTTCATAACCAGGAGTTGAATGGTGAATAACATAGCTAAACTACAAACAAAAAGGAAGAATGAAATCCAGTTTAAAAAGTGCAGTAAGCAGCCTTAAGAAGAAAACAAATACTACCATTTGCAATGACGTGGATTTAGCAAGATGGTAGTATGTTCAGAAAAATAGGGTAGGCGGATAAAGGCAAGTACCAAGTGATTTCACTCATGTGTGGAGTATAACAACAAAGAAAAACTGAAGTAAAAAAACAGCAGCAGACTCACAGAACCCGAGAGTTGACTAAAAGTAACCAAAGGAAAAAGGACTGGGCAGGGTGAGTCTGAAGGGAGGGGTAAGTGTGGGGAGAAAGAATGGGGGCATTAAGTTTAGCATGTATAATGCGCGGGGTCGGGTGTGCATGGGGAGTACTGTACAACACAGAGAAGACTAGTAGAGATCATATAGCATCCTTCTACTCACTGATGGACCGTGACGGTAACGGGGACTTTTGGGGGGGACATGGTGAAGGGGTCTACAGCATCCAACTACTCGGATCGACAGTGACTGAAGAGGTTTTTCGGGGGGACTTGTTGAAGGGGGGAGCATAGTAAACATAATGTTCTTCACGTGATTGTAGATTAATGATAAAAAATATTCTTTAAGTGCAATAAGTGCACAGCTCTGAATCATCAGAATAAAAGGTCAGGCACTGAGTGCTGCAAACAAAAGACACAGGGATAAAAGAAGGGATGAAAACTCAAGACACCTACGTGCTTACTTACAGGAGACTCACTTGAGATCCAAGGACACAGACAAACTACAAGCCGAAGGTGTGTGGACAAGTACCCTACACGAGTGAAACGGAAAATCAAACAATCAAGCAAATGGATTCTGTTTGAGTCCCCAGAGACAGTCAGCAGAAAATAGCCCTATCTGGCCACCGTGAATTCTTTTTGTTTGGTTTCAACAGTTCCCAGCCATAGATTTAGTGGTGCAGCAACATACTTCTCATTTTCTCTCACCTCAACAACTGAGTTGCTGTAATAATAAGCATCTGGGCCTTTGAAATCAGTGGATTTTATGTTCACGAACGTGAAAATCTAATAACCACCTAAAGAGGGAAGTTTGGACACTCAAATAAACACGTCACTCCACAATACACTGTTAGCTCCCAACTGCTCCTGTCTAGAAATTGGTGTTCCATTTTATTTGACCCTCCGTCCTATCGGCGGTGATCACGCTGATGTAATTCAAACATGGTGGTGAGCGAAGCAACAAGTTGACTTTTCTGTCGACAACAGGCCCAGAGGAATGATACTTGAGATCTTCAGGGAGCACTTAGTCAATGAATGTGGCTAAATACAGACAGCAAGTTAGAAGGAGATGAAAGAGGACAGAGGATAGAGACACGGGTTCAAGTCCCAGCACAACCATTCCCTGGTTTTGTATGTACACGCGGCCGACTCGAACTGCAAGTGTCTCGGTGAACCCAGTGCTCCCTCTGCAGCCTAGATACTTTGCAGGATTTTGGGGAGCATAGTGTAGGAAAGTGATATAGGGTATATGGTTAACTGTTCTGCACACATGGACAGATGGAAAGACAAAAGGATGATTGATTGAGTGATTGATAAATAGATAGACAGAAAGATAGATAGATATAGGTACATATCGATTAGCACAAAGCTACTGCTCAAAACAAGGAGAGCAATGGTGAAAGCACATTGCAAAACTACAAACAAAAAAGAATGAAATCCAGTTTAAAAAGTGCAGAAAGCAGCCATAAGAAGAAAACTAATCCTATCATTTGCAATAACGAGGATGGAGCTCGAGGGTATTATGCTCAGTCAAATAGGCCAGGCGGAGAAATACATGTACCAAATGATTTCACTCATGTGTGGAGTATGATAACAAAGAAAAGCTGAAGGAAAAGACAGCAGCAGACTCACAGATCCCGAGAGTGGACCTACAGTTACCAAAGAGAAAGGGACTGGGTAGGGTTTGTGGGAAGGGAGTAATAAGTGCGGGGAAAAAGAAAGTGGGCATTAGGATTAGCATGTATAATGTATAGGGTGGGGTGTCTTGGGTAGGGCTGTACAACACAGAGAAGACATGTAGTGATTCTACAGCATCTTAGTACATGCTGACGGAGAGCGGCTGTTACTGGGATTTGGGGTGACTTGGTGAAGAGGGTAGACAGAATAACATAATTTTCTGCATGTGATTGTATATTAATGAGAACAAAAAGAATTTCAAAGTGCAGTAAGAGCACAGCTCTCAAATATCAGAATAAAAGTACAGCCTTTGAGTGCTCCAATCAAAAGACACAGGTTAGAAGAACTGATGAAAACTCAAGACCACCTACGTGCTCCTTA